>NC_057801.1:714976868-715133412 GCF_018294505.1 Triticum aestivum
ACCCTATTCCGTTCTCGAAGAATTTTAACAGGAATAACTACCCTATCATTCAAAAACCTTTTGATCTATGACACCAAGTGCGCATAAGCCGACCTGTCCAATGAACCATCCCCAAGCATCTTGAGAGCCACCGCACAATCAGACTGAATTACGATAGTGGCTTGAGAATGCTCTACCACCAGCTTCAGCCCTTCCACCATGGCTTGCAGTTCTGCCTCGAGAGCTTCATTGCAGTGGAATAATTTGCGGTAGGATGCAAAGACAACAGCCCCAGTCGTGTCTCTAAGAATCATTCCCGAGCCTGCTGACCCGTCTGTAGGGCCGTAAGAGCCATCAACTGACAACGCCACCTGAAGCACCTGTGGAGGAGGCCACGGTTTGCGAAGTGCATGTGTCACAGATGGGGGCCTTTGTGTAGGTTCATGAACCAACGGTGCTTTCCCTTTCATAATTTCCTCAACACTGAGCAAGATTTGTTGGAAGGTGTTATAGTAGCTTGCCAAGAACGAACATGAGGCCTCGAGGGGAGGGATAGATTTACCATGAACGAGTTCATTTCGCAGATACCATATACGCCATAGCACCATAATAATTTTGCTCCTGATTTGCTCGTGTGACTCCGCTAGGAGGTGGAGCAGCCACTCCGAGCCCGTACATGGAATATCTGATCTGGGAGGGAGTGGCCAGACTAGCCGCATGGAGTCCCAGAGCATGGCAGCATTAGAGCACAGGAGTAACGCATGGAACGAGGACTCCTCCTCCCTCTGACAGAGATTGCAGCAAGCGGATGTACCGATGTGTCGATGAAACTTCTCAGCGTTTGTTGGAAGTGATCCCGAAATGACCTGCCATGCAAAGTGTCTCATCTTGGGGGGGGGGGGGCATCCACGGACCAGACAAGCTTCCACAATGGTCGATCTCCTGTTGGGGCAGAGCTCGACGCACCCACATTGAGATGATCTCTTATTGAAGTCATTGCAAAATGGTAGGCTTTTGACAGTAGACTGGCCCGATCTTTCCTAAGACCACGACACAAAGTCCTCCTGTTGGCGCGGAGAAGTCCGAATCTTTTGTATTGCTTCTACATCAGCCTGGCAGAAGAACTGTTGTAGCAAGTTTAACTTCCAGTTGCCATGATCATCAAGGAAATCCTGAACTCTATTGAGGCGACAATTTTCTCTTGGCAAGATAGGAGTAAATGGGGGGCCCTAGGGATCCACGGGTCCCTCCACGTTATGATGCTAGCGCCATTGCCTACTCGCCAGAGTATTCCTTTTTTCACCACTTCTAGTCCATGCTCAATGCCCTTCCACACCGCCGAGGAGTTCGACGGAAAAACTGTATCTACCAAGTTCCCGTTGGGGTAATACTTGGCTCGGAGTAGTCTGGCACATAACGATTCTGGATTGATGAGAAGCCTCCAGGCTTGTTTAGCCAATAGAGCCTGATTGTAAGCTCGCATATCCCTAAAACCAATACCTCCTTGAGATTTAGGGAGAGTCATATGCTCCCAAGCAACCCATGCCATCTTTTTCTTTCTGTTTTCCACCCCCACCAGTATTGTCTCATCATCTTTGTCAACTCGTCACATACCGACATGGGAAGCTTGAATATACTCATAACATAAACTGGGATGGCCTGGGCCACTGCTTTTATAAGCACCTCCTTACTTGCAAAAGACGAATATCGTTCACTCCAATCCACCAAGCACTTACTCAATCTAAACTGCAGAGACTCAAAACGTCCCTTATGCATACGCCCCTCTGGAACCGGAAGGCCTAAATACTTTGGTTAAAACTCCTGTTGTGTAACATTCAGAATCTGTTTCACTTCCTCCACAACTTGATTTGGACAATTGTCAGCAAACATGATGGAGCACTTTGATGGGTTGATAATTTGACCCGTAGCTGAAGCATAAGTACTCAACACATCCTTGACAATCATCGCCGGATCCGTAGTAGCACGGAAGAACAGAAGGGAATCGTCTGCAAACAATAAGTGTGATATAGCAGGAGCTCTCCTACAAATTTTGATAGCCTCAAGCCCTCTATGTTGGACCGCCTCATGTAATAAAGAAGACAAAGAATCAGACACAAAGAGGAATAGGAAGGGTGATATGGGGTCACCTTGACGTAAACCACACGAAGGAGAAAACTGCTCCAATAGCCGACCATTAAACTTGACAGAATACTTGACCGATCTAACACACTCCAGACTAGATCAACCCAACGTGGGGAGAAGCCCCACTTCAACAGAGCACGCTCCAAGTAGTCCCAGTCAACATGATCATAAGCCTTCGAAAGGTCCAGCTTATAAGCACAAAAATCATTACTTCGGGAAGAAGTTTGGATATGGTGAATACACTCAAAAGTAATCATCGAATTATCTGAGATTAAGCGCCCTGGGATGAACGCGCTTTGATTTTCCGAAATAAGATCCGTAAGGCACGGTCTGAGCCTATTCACCATGCATTTAGAAACTATCTTGTATATCACATTGCACAAAGAAATAGGACAAAAATCCTTCAACTCACCGGGTGTTGAATTTTGGGAATCAGTACAATACAAGTATCATTGACCCCTTCTGGCATAGTCAAACATCAGCTATAATTTCCTCTTTCAAACAACCCCAGTTCCTCTGATAAAACCGAGACTGGAACCCATCCGGACCCGATGCCTTTAGGGGTCCGATTTGGAACAAGGCATCTGATATTTCAGCATCAGAGAAAGGCGCGAGAAGACGGTTATTCATCTCATCTGAAACCCTCGGCACAAGAACATCTAGAACTGCATCCGGGTTTAGAGTAGGATCTTTTGTATATACCTCTTTGAAGTACGAAGCGGCCATATGCTCCATCTCCGAAGGAGAGTTACACCACGAGCCGTCAGGTTTTAGTAACCTCCGTATGTTATTCCTCCTAGCACGCCAAACTGCCTACCGATGAAAATAATTTGTATTGCGATCACCCTCCTTCAACCAAACAATACGACTCCTTTGCAGCGACATCATCTCCTCACGGTAGAGAAGCTCATCCAACTTTTCCATCTTCTGCTTGATCAAGAGACGGTCCGAGTTGTTTAGTTGTAAGTCTCCCAGTTTTGTTCGGAGTTCCTCAATTTGTTTCACAACTTGGCCAAAATTTTCTTTACTCCACTTGCGAAGATCAGCCATAACAGACTGCAGGGATGTAGCTACGTTTCCCAAGTCAACCACAGGCTGAGACCGATCCCACGCCTTTGAAATTATCTCTGGCAATTTTTTGTCACATTCCCACATGATCTCATATTTAGGCAACCCCTTCCGACGGCGATCTTCAGTATCATCCACGAAAAGTATAATGGGACAATGGTCCGAACGAGGGGAAACAAGGTGATGTACCCTTGAAAACGGAAACAACTCCCTCCACTCATCACACGCACATGCCCGATCTAACCGAACTCGAACATTCCCATGTCCAAGCTGGCCGTTATCATATGTATATGGAGCACCTGAGAACCCCAAGTCAAGCAATTCGCACACAAAAAGAGTATCTCTGAACGCCTCCATCTGGCTCTCTCCTCTACTGGTTCTCGAAAAGTGTTCATGTTGCCAGAGAGCTTCATTAAAATCTCCGCATACAACCCAGGGTAGCTCTGAGACCCCCTTTAATCTGACTAGGTGATCCCACATGCGCTGCCGATGTTCCACACGTGGTTCCCCATAGACAAAGGTGGACCTCCAAGTTTTCCCGGAACCTTGATCCAGAACACTTACATCAATGTAACTTTTACATGAATCAAGCACTGTCACCTGGAGGGATTCATCCCAAAACAACGCTATTCCTCCTCCCCGGACTTCACAATCCACGCTGCAAAATCCTTTGAGACCTAGTTTCCACTTCATTCTTTCAACTTTAGCACTTGTCTGTCTCGTTTCAGCGAGAAAGACCAAGCTTGGGGAATGGGCTTTTACAAGAGCCCCAACTTCACGAACTGTCCGGCGGTTCCCCGCCCCCGGCAGTTCCAAAATAGATGACTCATTAGGACTGGTGGCGCTCCTCCTGGGAGCCCGCCAAAATTTTCTCTGAGTTTGAGGTCTCACCATCTCGTTTTGCACGTTTGCTTCTAGAATTGTTAGTAGGTGATACCGGTTCTCCATCAACTTTCCCGTCTGTAAGCAGCAACACTTCCCTATGCGCAGCAGAGGGTACAGTTGTCACAGGTGTTTCTATGCCACCATCCATGTTGAGACGCTTACGAGAAGATCTATCCAATTCCATATCATGGGGCAGGGTAGTTTTTATAGGGCTAGTTGCCGTATCCTTCAGCTCTCCCTCCAGCCTGACTTCTCCCTTACCCGCAATAGATTTGGTAACCGGTGGCTCTGTGTAAGTCTTCTTCTCACCCCTCCTTGCTTCCCAGTCTGAGCGAGCTTGTGCCGGAGGGTCAGCGTAGAGGTAATCACCAAACTTGAGATCCTTCTCAGCAAACACACCATTACCACACTCCTTGTTCCCATGGCCAATGATACCACATGCACTATAGAACTTTGCCAGCTTCTCATATCTCACTGCATAAACCTTACGTGTTTCACCCTTGACAATGCTCACAAACTTGGTGAGAGGCTTCCTGATGTCATGTTTCACTCTGACACGGACGTAATCTCCTCTGGAGTTACCATTAAGCCTGGTTTCTAGGACCTCTCCCGTAGAACGGAGCAACTTGACGATTAGATCATGTCTGCAATACCCGTCCGGTAGCTTATGGATCTGGAGCCAGATAGGCATGTACTCTATTGGCACCTCTTCAGCGTTCGTGAACCCATCATATGGCACTAAAAGGACCGCCATGTTGCGGAACAGCCAAGGTCCTTGTCCCATGATGTGATCCCAATCACCAAGACAATAAACTTGAACCACAAACAGATTAGGGCCAATTGGCCGGAATCGAACCACCTGGGAGCAATTCCACGCCGCCCGCATGTCTTTGTAGAAGGCCGATTGGCTGAAATTTTTCATGGTCTGAACCCTAGCTAGGGCTACCCATCGAATCTCTTCTGGCAGCTCTGGAGCTTCCTCTTCAACCACAACATCATCAAACTCCTCCTCATGGAGGTCCAACTTATCGAAGAAGTCACCGAGATCGTCATCTCTCCCTTGGGACCCGAGGTTCGTTCAAGAAAACGCATCTGATGCCGCCGCCATGGGAGCGACTCGGACGTTCCAACATACGCACCACGGAGACAGAGCGGGGAAGGGAAGGCTCGGGTAGGGAACCCTACACAAGTTAGATGGAGGCAATCTCACGGAAGGACGGCGCGGGCGCCGGCTGTGGTGGTCTTACGGCGGGGAATCGCCGTAAGGAGATGAAACCCTAGCCGCGGCTAGGGAAAAAAACTTCCCTTGAAGGTATCCAGCCTTGAACGTCATTCTTCTTCTTCTTCTTCTTCTTCTCCTCTGTTTTTCATTCGTTCATTTTTTGTTTTCTTGGTTTGTTCATATTCTAAATACATATATTCCAAAGCTTAAGTTTACCTAAAAAATGTACGAATATTAAAACTGTTAACCCGATCTAACCAGTTTAGTAGTGTAGTTTTCAAAAAATGTTTATAGCATTCAGAAAAATGTTATGACATTTAAAAAATGTTTACCGTTTCAGAAAAATGTATGTAACATTTAAAAATATTTATACAATGTAAGAAAATGTTCGTGTAATTCAAAAAAATCGTATTGTTCAAAGAATGATTACATTTAAAATAATTTATGGGTTTTAAAATATGTTTGTACAAAGTAAAAAAATTCACATAGTTTAAGAAAATGTTTTATACCATTTAAAAAATATATTGAAACATGTATTTGGAGTATGTTTAACATATATTCAAAACCATGTATTTGGAAAAATGTTAATCATGTATAAAAACAGTTTTAGATTTATACCAAAAATGTACATGTGTGTAAAACAATAGGCATCAAAACGGAAAAATGTTAATCATGTACTTGAAAAATGTTCAACGTATGTAAAAATGTTCTTGATGTATACTAAAAATGTATAATGTGTATGCCAATTTAGACATGTGTTAAAAAAGGAAAAGCTAGAAAAAATGAAACAAAACAGGTGAAAACAAACAGAGAAAATAGATAGAAAAAGAAGAAAAGGGTAAAAAGAAAAAAGATAACATTATTCCGTGAAATTGCCCTGCCGTACGATCGAGGCATCAAGAAAAAATGTCCCACATCCGAGGTCCGCTCCCGATTCTGGGGTTGGGCCCATAGCCCAATACACCCACTGGTGAGACATGCCAAGTTTTTGGTTTGTTCGGACGCGAAGAGCTTCCATCTTGTACGATGTGGGTGTCCTCTTTTCACGACGGTGCTCTTCACTGCCTACAGTGTCGCGACAGTGCTCTTTACTCTTCGAAGCCCACAGTAACCACTAATCAGTGGCAGCTCGCCGAAAGCCTAACGGTGAGCTCCCTGAGCTGGTCCATGGATATGTCCTTCCAGCTTCCGAAGATGGCTTGCAAACACCAAGGATGCGTTTGGTTGCTTGCATTAGGCCCAACCAGGTCCAGACGGGCAGTTTTCGGCCTGTTTGATAGCCTGGCCCACATCAAAATGTCGGCCCGCACGAACCTCAAAGCACTGCTCAGCCAAGCCCGCTATGAACAGCCGAATTGGCCGTTTCCAGCGAGCTAGACTCGAGCGATGCAGGGGAGGGAAACACCACAACACGCAGCTACAGGCAGGGAGATGGCGGGAGCGATGGCGCATCCCCAAGAAAGTGTCGAGACGAATTCGGGTCACCGCTCGCCGATTCGGTCACCCTATATATCTAGGATGACCGTCGTGACAAAACTCACGCCACCATTTCCCCCCTTTTGAGCTTTCCCTCCTGCGCGAATCCACTTCGATGACGAGGTAAGCGGCGCAACTACTCCGGCAATCGGCTGACTACGGCGGCAGATCGACTGCTCCTCTTCTCCGACGTGCTAGGCACCTCCTCCGCGGCTCCTAAGGGAGTCCTGGACTAAGGGGTCCTCGGACAGCCGGACTGTTGGACTATGAAGATACAAGATAGAAGACTTCGTCCCGTGGCCGGATGGGACTCTCCTTGGTGTGGAAGGCAAGCTTGGCAATTCGGATATGTAGATTCCTTTCTCTGTAACCGACTTTGTACAAACCCTAGCCCCCTAGTGTCTATATAAACCGGAGGGTTTGGATTTCTAGGGTTAAGCCACAACAATCACAACCTCATAGGCTAGACTACTAGGGTTTAGCCATTACGATCTCGTGGTAGATCAACTCTTGTAATACTCATATTCATCAAGATCAATCAAGCAGGAAGTAGGGTATTACCTCCATAGAGAGGGACCGAACCTAGGTAAACATTGTGTCCCCCGCCTCCTATTACCATTAGCCTTGGATGCACAGTTTGGGACCCCCTACCCGAGATCCGCTGGTTTTGACACCGACATTGGTGCTTTCATTAAGAGTTCCGCTGTGTCGTCGAAGATAGGCTTGATGGCTCCATCAATCATCTACAACAATGTAGTCCAGGGGGAGATCTTCCTCCCCGGATAGATCTTTGTATTCTGCAGCTTCGCACTGCGGATCAACTCGCTTGGCCATCTAGAGTAGATTGATAGCTACGCCCCTGGCCATCAGGTCAGATTTGGAAGCCTGAATTTTGTGGCCGATATCCACGGAGACTTGATCTTCGACGGATTCGAACCCATGATGGCTATTCTCGGCCACTATGATGAACATGACCTAGATCTGTCATCTGGCCGCACACAGGAGATAGCGCTTGTGACCGACCGCCCTGGCCCTAGAACCAGAGCAGACTGCTTCATCCGAAGACGGGAAGCTCAACCCCGCCGCGGAGGCCGCAGACTCAGCGGCGCTCGAGCCACACACAGACCCAACATCAGGCTGGGCTTGTGTTACGGGAACCCCGGACCCGTCTCCGGACATGGGTTCCGGACCGCATGCATCCGCGTCCATCGAACCTGATTGGGCGCCGGTCTTGGAGTTCAGCTCCGCGGACATCTTCCGGCACTCGTCTTTTGGCGACATGTTAAATTCATTGAAATCCCTCTCCCCGTCAGGAGATTCTCGGCCGAACTATGTCCGGTTCGAATGGGAAGCGGACGGCGAAGAACTTTGTTTCCCACCCACCACCCACTTTGTAGCCACTGTCGATGACTTAACCGACATACTTGATTACGACTCCAAAGACATCGATGGTATGGACAACGATGCCGAAGAGGTGCAAGAACCACTGCCTACAGGGCGTTGGACAGCCACCTCCTCGTACGATATATACATGGTGGATACACCCAAAGAAAATAACGGCGACGATGAAAATCCAGTCGATGATAAACCTCCTGAGATAGACGAAGCGCCGATGTCAGCGGCGTCGCTCTAAGCCACGCCATAGTAATCACAGAAGAGGATAACACTCCGGACGGTGCCGAAAACAATGAAGACCCCGTTGAGCCGACCTCCGAACAAGAGGAACGGGAGGGTGGGCGAGTCAGCCCTGGCGAACATGCCATGAACGAAGACTCGGAGGATAGCAACTACCTTCCACTCTCCGAGGACGAGGTTAGCCTCGGTGACAAAGATTTCATCGTGCCTGAAGAGCCCGCCGAACAGGAACGCTTTAAGCATCAGCTAATTGCCACTTCAAGAAGCCTGAAAAGCAGCAGCAGCAGCTTCAAGCTGATCAAGATCTGCTCAATGAAAGATGGACTGAGGTCCTGGCAGCCGAGGAATATGGCGTCGAGTGCCCAACCAAAAGCTACCCGAAGCGCAAACTGTTACCACAGTTCGATGATGAGGCGCTGGAGCCCATCCTACCAAGGTACAATACGGCTGACCAACCACCATGTGGCCGGGACAAAGCGGCACGTCAAGCCGAACACCAGCCCACACTACCTCGCTGAACAAACAGAAATACAACAGCTCGGGGATATACACATGGCCTGCGAAGCGATTTGGAAAACAGAGCAGGTCAGACAAGATCGATCTATGGATCACGAGGGGGGGCCTCGACATGCGACAATGGCCATCTGGCTGGACGTGACAAACATAACCACGTCCAGGCCGAAAACCGCAGACGAGCTCCATCCGACCTACGTCACGACTTGGCCCGATATAGAGGCACCGCACACCCCCTTTGCTTCACTGACGAAGTAATGGGACATGATTTCCCAGAAGGGTTTAAACCCGTAAACACCGAATCATATGATGGCACATCAAACCCCGCGGTGTGGATTGAGGATTTTCTTCTCCACATTCATATGGCCCACGACGATGATCTTCACACCATCAAATACCTCCCGCTCAAACTCAAGGGACCAGCTAGATATTGGTTAAACAGTTTGCCCGAAACTCCATTGGCAGCTGGGAGGAAGTGGAGGGCACCTTCCTCGACAACTTCCAAGGCACATATGTCCGACCTTCGGATGCCGATGATCTAAGTCATATAATCCAACAACCCGAAGAGTCAGGTTGTAAATTCTAGACTCGGTTCCTAACTAAAAAGAACCAGATCGTCGACTGTCCGGACGCCAAAGCCCTAGCGGCCTTTAAGCACAGCATCCGCGACGAATGGCTGGCCAGACACCTCAGCTAGGAAAAACCGAAGTCCATGTCAGCCCTTACGACACTCATGACCCGCTTCTGTGCGGGCGAAGATAGCTGGCTAGCCCGCTGCAACAACAATACAAGCGAACCTGGAACCTCTGAAGCCAGAAACAACAACGGCAAGCCCCAACGCAATAGACATAAGCGTCGAAACAACGGTGACAACACCAAAGACACGACGGTCAACGCCGGATTCAGTGTCTCTAAGTATGGTCAGCGGAAGAAGCCATTCAAAAGAAATAATCCGGGCCCGTCCAGTATGAACTGCATAGTAGACCACCATGCCAAATCCATGGCACTCCTGATAAACCAGCCAATCATACCAACAGGAAATGTTGGGTCTTCAAACAGGCCGGCAAGTTAAATGCCGAGAATAAGGAGAAAGGGTCGCAAAGCGATGACGATGACGAGGAACCCCGACCACCGAACACAGGGGGACAGAAGAAATTCGCCCCAAATCAAAACAGTGAACATGATATACGCCACCCATATCCCCAAGAGGGAGCGCAAGCGTGCACTCAGGAACGTCTACGCGATGGAGCCAGTCGCCTCAAAGTTCAACCCATGGCCCTCCTGTCCGATCACCTTCGATCGTAGGGACCATCCGACCAGTATCCGTCATGGCGGTTCAGCCGCACTGTTCCTTGACCCAATTATTGATGGATTCCATCTCACGCGAGTCCTCATGGATGGTGGCAGCAGCCTGAACCTGCTCTATCAGGATATAGTGCGCAAAATGGGTATCGATCCCTCAAGGATCAAGCCCACAAAAACCACCTTGAAAGGTGTCATACCAGGTGTAGAGGTCTGCTGTACAAGCTGAATCACACTGGAATTGGTCTTCGGATCCCCTGATAATTTCCGAAGCGAAGAGTTAATCTTCGATATTGTCCCTTTCCGCAGTGGTTATCATGCACTGCTTGGACGAACCGCATTCGCTAAATTCAATGCGGTGCCGCACTACGCCTACCTCAAGCTCAAGATGCCCAAACCACGCGGTGTAATAATGGTCAATGGAAATACGGAGCGCTCCCTCTGTAATGAGGAGCACACAACGTCCCTTGCAGTAGAAGTACAGAGTAGCCTTTTTAGGCAGAACCTCAGTTCGGCAGTAAAGCCCCCAGACACCGTCAAGCGAGTCCGAACTACTCTGCAGCAGGACCGTCCAGCTCGTCCAGAGCTCGACTAGCAATTCGGCCTCCGTCCCAGTCCCAATCAAGTGGTGAAATTTGTGCCGCGCGTACATAACTACGCACTCAAAATACCATGGGCATGGACGGAGGCACAGCCAGACCGTGGTCCACAATGCGGCTCAACCGCTCCCGGACCCGTATACCTTCACCTTTTTTTTTCAGGTTTCTCTCTTCTCGAGGCTTTTTCTGATAACCTGATCATCGGACCCATCACGGGACGGATACACAAAGGAGGCAAGGAGCTTTGACGTACAAGGGAACCCCCAGGTGGTCCTAGATAACGATCGTTATACCTGTTTTGAATACCCGCACGCAGCTCGCCCTTGGTCATGGCATGTCAAATAGCCTTCCTTGCTTATCGCATTACTTGTACAAGTATGCCTCGACGTATTAATCAAATTACAATGGAAAATAATTTGCAGCGTCAGCTTATTACTTGATTTTTTCCTTGTCTTTGTATTTATTTTTATCAATTGCACCCGTACACTTTGGTACGCATTACTTCGCCAGGGGCTTCATTACACCCTGCAATATGGCAATAAAGTCCGAACACTTTTACAATATTGTTCGGCACCCCGAACTTGTAGCATTATATGCATCGGCTCCGAATCATGTCTTTGGTCAATAGTTGGATTGCCCGACTCCTGTGCTTACTACCTTACGTTTCGCTATATCGGCTAGGGTAGTAAAGGGAGAACTACTGCGATTGTGTCCCGGTTCTTCCAGACGAGCACCTCAGTAGAGAAAGCCGAAAACTGACTGTCATGATGCGGCGAGAGCTGGCCAGCTGATCGATAGGTTTCAAATCCTTAGAGATTTTTTCTGCTTTATGCGAGGAATCAGTTTTCATCTGATTAGGCGTGTATAGCGCCCCAAGTCCGGCCTTCCGAATACGAGGGGCTTCGCCAAAATTCTCATTGTCAAACTCCTATGGCTAAGTGAGGGTGATAAAGCCGTATAGTCTGACTGCCTTGTTTGTTGCACTAAACACCTCCTTTAAGGACCAGAATGTGGAGTAAAGAGTGTTTAGATTTATCCCAAACACCCCCGTACTATCTACGTGGGGCAGAAGCCGACGACTGGCCAACTCTCAGATTTCATAAATGGCCGCACATGAGGTAAAATTTTAAAGTAACAAGCATTATATTACATAACGACGTTGTTTCATATTACAGGACATGATAGCATGAATGTTTTCATGGGAATATAACATCCTTCGCACATTGCTCCGCCACAAGGCAGGATCCCTCCACACTATAAAAATATAGCTCAGGTCGGCGGTGCTCCTTGCCCTCAAGCGCGGTCATCAGCTTCTTGGCATCCATCTTCGCCCAGTGCACCTTGGCGCGGGAAAAGGCAATCCGCGCACCTTCAATGAGGACTGACCGCTTTATAACTTCAAGCCGTGGGCAGGCACTCACAAGCCGCTTCATGAGTCTGAAGTAGCTGCTGGGCATGGGCTCGGCAGGCCATAGCCGGACTATTAGGTCCTTCATGGCTAGTTCGGTCCCCTTGTGCAGCGCGACTATCTGTTTCAGCTGGTCGCTAAAGGGCACTGGATGTTCTGGTCCAAGGTATTAAGACCAAAACAGCTTCTCCGTAGAGCTCCCTTCTTCGGCTCGATAGAACTCTACAACATCTGATATGCTGCACGGCAGATCCACAAACGCTCCTAGAGAGCTCCAAATCCGGGTAAGTAAAAGGAATGTTTCCTTCACATACTTGCTTTGCATAATAAAAGCCTTACCCGCCGCGATCTTCTTGGCCGCCTGGATTTCCTGGAGGGTGCTTTGGGATTCAGCTCGAGCATCTTGCGCGCTCTGGCGGGCCTTGGCAAGTTTGGACTCTTGAGTCTTAGAATCACGCTCCAAGGACTCGTACTTCTTGACGGTGTCCTGGAGCTCTTGCTGGACCTTGCTGACCCGGGCCTCCTGCTTCTTGCGCGTGGCGCGTTCCTTGGCGGCTTTCTCCTCGGCTTTGGCTAACGCCTTCTTGAGGGCCGCCACCTCAGTTGTGGCCCCTAATAAAGTTCATGATACTTTAGTCAGCACGAACCATTCATCCTTCCTAAATATACACACAGGTTACTACATACCTTTGCTTTCTTCCAGCTGCTTCTTCACGAGGCCGAGCTCTTCTTCGGCCCGCTCCAGATTCTGCTTCAGTCCGGAGACCTCCGCAGTATGAGCGGCAGCAGCCAGCAGCGATGCCTGCTTACTCACATAGACATCTTATGTTAGACTACAGCGAAAATCATTTTGATCCTATGTTCGACTTTTCTTTCCGAACACCGAGCAGAGCATCAGGGGCTACTGTCTACATTGTGATATTGTTTTTACAATTACATTACTTACCTCAAAGCATGTTAGAAGGCTAGTGCAGCCTTCGGTCAGACCGCTTTTGGCGGACTGGATCTTCTCAATCACGATACTCATAAGAGTACGGCGTTCTTCAATAATGGAAGCGCCTCGCAGCGCTTCCAGCAATCTATTCGGTGCCTCTGGATGGACAGAGGACACCGGTGGAGTTGGCTCACCCCCCTCGTTCGGAAGAGGGGGCCTGCTTGAATCGGGAGCCACATGGGTCTCTGGAGCTGTATTCGACTGGGGGCTGAATTGGATATGGCCCCCATCGCCGGTGTTTTCGGCAACCGAGGTTTTACCCTTCGGCACCACCGGGACGGCCTCTTGAGCCTCCCCCTGGCCTGGGATCCTTCGAGACAACACCGAATTTTACCCTTCGGCACCATCGGGACGGCCTCTTGAGCCTCCCCCTGGCCTGGGATCCTTCGAGACAACACCTCGGTGTTGGCCGCAACCTTGGGGGAGGAGGCCGTCGGAAGGGACGTGTTGTTCATCACCGACGGGTCTAGCGACCCCTCCAAAGAGGAGGACAGCGCGATGTTGGACTGGGCCGGGCTGCAAGTGCATGATCCAGCACATTAAAAACGATAAAGTAAAAATGCCGAATATATTACTGTGTTCGGACACTTACGAGTTGGCTAGGGGCTTGACCCTGGGCTCCCACTCCCCGCCGCTGTTGGTGGCCGCTGCGGAGTTGTCCGGAAGGGAAGTTTTCCCCTTCTTGGATGCCTCGGCCTCCCCATGTGTGGAGGCCTTCCTCTTCTTTCTCCCCCCAGCAAGGGGGAATGGATTTCTTCTTCCTCCTCCTTTTCCTCGTCGTCTTTAGTGGAGGAGTGCATCTCGGCGTCTTCGGACGTCATGTCCGAAGTGCCCTTGCGACGGAGACCACTTCTGGTCCTCGTGGCCTTCTTTTTGGCCTTCTTCTCCGGCACCTCATAAGGCGCCGGAAACAGCATCTTCGTCGAAGCGGGGTTTCTTGGTCTTCGGGTAGCAGAGCCGGGCAGTTAATTCACCCTGCTATCTCTATCCAGGCCTGAAAAAATTGGTAGGGAGGCTTAGATTCTCTCCTCAAAATATGCCAGTAAAGGATATACCTTGAAAACATGAAAGAGCTTACTGAATTAGCCTGGTGTTTTAAGCTAAGCCCATGATCCTTGCTCGTGGGCGGTGGTGTCTCGCCAGCCTTGAAGAGCACCTTCCAGATGTCTTCATGCGTCGTGCCGAAGAGCTCTAGTAGCGTCTGGTGCTTGGCCGGGTTGAACTCCCACAAATAGAAAGTCCGGCGTTGGCAGGGAAGGATCCGGCGAATAAGCATAACCCGGATCACATTGATAAGATTGATTCTCTTGGTTATCATGTTCTGGACGCACGTCTGGAGCCCAGTCAGCTCGTCTGAAGAAACCCAGGTCAAGCCTTCTCTTGCCAGGAGGTGAGCCGCATCAGAACGCTGGATTGGAACGCGGGGGCCGCCGCCTAGTTGGTGTCACGTGGTTCGGTGATGTAGAACCACCCCGATTTCCACCCTTCCATAGTCTCCACAAAGGAGCCTTTGGGCCAGGTGACATTGGGCATCTTGCCCACCATGGCACCCCCGCACTCAGCTTGTTGGCCGCTCAGCACCTTGTGCTTCACATTGAAAGTCTTCAGCCATAGGCCAAAGTGAGGTGGGATGCGGAGGAAGGCCTCGCACACGACAATAAATGCCAAGATGTTGAGGATAGAGTTGGGGGCCTAATCATGGAAGTCCAGCCTATAGTAAAACATCAGTCCGCGGACAAACGGGTGGAGAAGGAATCCCAGCCCGCGAATGAAGTGTGTGAGGAACACAACCCTCTCATGGGGCTCTAGGGTAGGGACGATATGTCCCTTGACCGGAAGTCAGTGAACGATCTCCTTGGCCAGGTACCCAGCTTCCCGGAGCTCCTTGATATCCTTCTTCTTGACGGAGGAGGCCATCCACTTGCCTCCATCTCCGGATCTAGACATGATTGGAGTGCTTTTTTGGGCGGAGAAGGCGAGAGCTTGGGCGTTGGAGCTCGAGAATGGATGGGCAGTGGAAGGAGAAGGCGTGGGTGAACGAGGATGAATCCTTATCCCTTTATAAAGGCAGTAAAAGTTATGCGCCTCCCTGCTCGCCTTAAAATCTGCCTATTCCCCAAGCGCCGTGCAGATGACACGGTTGGGTTACCCATGCCCATATTGATGAGAATCCCATGATAAGGGGACACGATCTCTGCTTCGACAAGACGTGCCAGTGAAACCGCACCTCGAAATACAGAGCAACAGGCTACAAACGGTTCGAATAATGACCGGACAGTGGCGTGATGTCATGCTACAAAAAGTTGTCAGCGGATTGGACTCGTGAAATATTATACTCTCTATGGTTGTGTGTGGTACTTGTTTTGCAGAGCCGGACACGTTTTCTATGTTGGGAAGACTATGTTAGAGTATTCGGAGAAGGAACCTGCCTTGCAATGCCGAAGATAATTTGCGCGCCTGACTCATAATCATTGAAGACTAAGGGGTCCTCGGACAGCCGGACTATATAGTTTGGCCGGACTGTTGGACTATGAAGATACAAGATAGAAGACTTCGTCCCATGTCCGGATGGGACTCTCCTTGGCGTGGAAGGCAAGCTTGGCAATTCGGATATGTAGATTGCTTTCTCTGTAACCGACTTTGTACAACCCTATCCCCCCGGTGTCTATATAAACCGGAGGGTTTGGACTTCTAGGGTTAAGCCACAACAATCACAACCTCATAGGCTAGACTTCTAGGGTTTAGCCATTACGATCTCATGGTAGATCAAATCTTGTAATACTCATATTCATCAAGATCAATCAAGCAGGAAGTAGGGTATTACCTCCATAGAGAGGGCCCGAACCTGGGTAAACATTGTGTCCCCCGCCTCGTGTTACCATTAGCCTTAGACGCACAGTTTGGGACCCCCTACCCAAGATCTGCCGGTTTTGACACCGACAGCTCCTCCGATGGTGTCTGTAAGTCAATCACCTCCCCTCTCTGCCAGTTCTAGCTAGGTATGTCGATGTGGTAGGTTTAGATCTTTTGATCTGTTTGACTATGATGTTGTAGTATCTAGTTGTGATGGATTTGAAGCATGCTAGGGTCGTTTCCATGTCGTCAAGCGTTGGTAGCTAGTGGTCATGGATGGGTTGGTAGTATGCTTAGATGTGTGGTATGCTAGTGTGCAAGTGTTGAACAAGATCATCCATGTGTCCATGATTAGTGCTGTGTTGAGCTGTGGTATGCTTTGATGGATTTGCTAGTGATGTCTTCAACTAGATCATCCATGTTATACTGCTAGTTCATATTGTCCATGTGTAGTGTCTTGTGGTGTTGATGACGCTTGTGTTTGTAGGACATGACCATGCAAGAGTTTAGTCAGGCCCTCGTGCTATCTAAGTGCAAGTTCCTGTCGTCGTACGTCGAGGACTCCGAGCCTCCCATCAACCAGATACCTCCTAAATCAGACATTTTCTAGGTGCCTCCTGCAGTTACTCCATTTGTGCTGGCTCAACCCAATGTTGTTGCTCATGTTACTGCTCAAAAGTCAGCCGCAAAGGAGAAGGATGCTAGGGGGAACAACATGAAATGGCAATCGTTCCTCTCCATGTTTGTGCTTAACAAGATGTGTGATATCATAGCTAGTGGGGTGAGGACTGACAAGGGCTTCAAGGAGGTGCAATTGAACCTTGTTGCAAAGCAGGTGTTTCAAGTTCTATGGACAAGAGGTCACCTCGACCCAGGTGTACATCCACCTGAGGAAGTGGAGAGCGAGGTGGATCACCGCGTCCAAGCTCATAGACCTCAGTGGTGCTTCATGGGATGAGTACACCTGCTTAATCCTCTTGGAGGCAGAGCACTACCAAGGCCACTTCACAGTTAGCTCACAAACCATGCCATTCTAACTAACCAGCAGTTTAAGGCTATGAATCATTGCCATACTAACTAACCTCTCTGCCCTGTTTATTCTTAGGCTCACCCCAAGGAGGCAGAGTTCCTCAACACACCTATCTAGAACTACCACCAGATGCAGTAGATTTTATCCTTTGGGCTGGCAACTAGCAAGCATGCTATGGGATCTGGTCAGCTGCTGGGCTCGCCTATGCCCGAGTATCCGGACACCTAGGAGTCAGACACCATTAACGTTAATGCTCCTAAGAAGGATGGTGATCATGTTCCTGTGCTTGATAGGAAGAGGAAGCGGGCATGCTTTATGGAGGAGGACCTGAGCGTCTTCAGCAGCATGACTCAGGTAGTGAAGGAGGTGGCCACCGCCACCAAGGAGAGAAAGACTGTGGACGTCCACCCTCAGGTCTAAGGCGTCGTCATGGAGCAAATTGGCTTCAGCCCAGAGGCTCTCAGCCACCTGTTGGACAAAAAAGCCCATGGTGCTGGATTTGTTGCCATGGGAGTTGTCCATAGGGTACTCTAGCTGAGGACCTGGCTGGGCAAGCACTACTACCAGTGTTGCTTCTGCTGGTGGCGATGGCATACACTACAAAAAAATACACTTCCATGATGATACGTATTTGTCACAGTAGGTCGCGTTTTTTGTCATGCATGTACATCCATGACGATTTTATGACAGAATCAAGATAGTCATACCTGTGCTGTCCTAGAAGTGTTCCATGACATTACCAAAATTATCATCACGGAAGCGTCCACTTCCATGATGATAAATCGCGTGTCACAGAAGTGCTTTCATCAAGGGTGACCGACATGTCGCATCCACTGTAACGGAACACCGTTAAGCTATCGGGTCGGGTTTTGGATCTGATAACCCGTTAACAGCCCCGACCAATGGGGATTTTCCACGTGTAAAATCATCATTGGCTGGAGTAGACACGTTTCGGCTCCGTGTTGGCACATGTGTCACTCATCCAATGGGCGAGACGCGCCTATGATATGTTGACACGTGGACCGGCCCATCAAGTTTAAATGGGCCGGCCCAACTAAAGGCCCACAAGATTTTGCGGACCATAATGGGCCAACCCAGCTAAAGGCCCACGAGATTTTGCGGACAATAATGGGTCGGCCCAGCTAAAGGCCCACAAGATTTTGCGGGCCATAATGGGCTGGCCCAGGTAAAGGCCCACAAGATTTTTGTGTGCCATAATGGGCCGGCCCAGGTAAAGGACCACAAGATTCTTGCGGATCATAATGGGCCGGCCCAGCTAAAGGCCCACGAGATTTCACCGACATTAATGGGTCGGCCCAGCTGTAGGCCCACAAGATTTTGAGGACCCTAGTAGGCCGGCCCATTAACTGGCTACCATGTTTTGGGCCAAATGCCGGCCCATATTTGATCCGGTCCATTAATGGCCTGCCACATTCCGGGCCTAATAATGGCCCATATGAGATCCGGCCCATTAAAAGCCTACCACGTTCTGGGCCAAATTACGGCCCAGATCAGGTCCGGCCCTTTAAGAGGCTTTGGGCTAAATTATGGCCCATATCAGATTCGGCCCGTCAACTGGACGCTATGCTTTTGGGCCCACTTGCTAAAGGCCCATTTAGTAATTCAGCCTGATATTAGCTTCGGCCTCTTAAGGGCCCGTTTAACATTTTGGCCCTATATTAATTTCGGCCTGTTAAAAGCTCGTCATATAGTTGGGCCTAACTACGGCCTGGTTTGTATCCGGCCTGCTCGCAACCGATATCTGATTGGACCAAACAAGGACCGAGACAATTTTGGCCTGTTAAAATCCCGCGATTTGATTTGCACAATCATGGGCCAGGGTCCATTTTGGGCTGCTGCCGGCCCGTGAGCTGTTCGGCACGTTTCAGGCCCAACCTACTTCTCAGCCTCCTAAAAGCCCAATGAGTTTTCTTGCAAAAAGAGGGCTGGGTGTTACTCGGCCTATTAAAGGCCCGAATCTACTAGTGGGCCAGTTTACTTTTGGCCTTTTAACGGACCAAGATGACGGGGCCCATGATGCGGATCATACATCGTGATTGCATGACGGCCCGATTATGTATCATAATCTTACGGTTTGGCCAGTTTACCGCGAAGACAAGATATATATATATATATATATATATATATATATATATATATATATATATATATATATATATATATATATACAGTAAAATAACTGCAACATCGTGAATAAGAAAAAACCTAGACTATATAATAAAGAAATTATGGCATATTACATCCACTGGGCATCAAAGTTCGCCACTATGATAATAACGCACAAGCAGACATCACATTATATACACTGGGCATCAAAGATCGCCACCAGTGCAAATAAACATGCCGACAAAATAATATACAAAACCGACAACACTTCAATAGAGTTAAAGAAAGGTTAGCCCTGCTGGGGAGCTGCAGTGCAAGCAGCTGGGCAAGCTGATGAGACTGCGCTTGTTCAACACTTATATCTTCCTCACTCTGAAAGATAAACAAGCAGACAGATGACAAGTTTTGCACATAAAAGTATCAGTGCTGACAATTCATCACATTTCTTACTGATGAATAAAGTGACATAGTTTAAAATTGCATTAACACAATATGGTATTGTTCAGGTCAAGACATGGCAGGAAATGACATTGTGAAGGAGTTGATAGCTTCACGACACCACTGGATTCCAGATCAACAACTCAGAAGTATCAATGGTTAGTGTGCTTTCAATTTATCCCATTTCAGATTGGCAAATAAAGAGACGGTTTAAATAATAGTAGAATGATATGACATTGTTCATAGTTAAGACATTGCAGAATGTGACATTGTGCTGTAGTGGGTAGGTTCACCACACCACTGGATTACGGATGAAGAACAGAAGCATACATGTAGTGCAAAAGAAGATCACTTGCTCTGTATAGTTTAATTTACATGGTATGAAGAAGTAACTTGGTTGTATAACTGAAAACTTAAATTGAGAAGGACAAACTTTTGTTTATGAACTACATAATAAACTTTAAACATGCAATTTGATGCAAACACCAAAAATAAACAGCTGTTGCAGTCATGCCTAACCAAATATACACAACAAAGTTTGAAGGCCTGAGAAGGACAAACTTACATTATTGGTGAAGAGAGGCTCAATAAAGACCTTGTCCATGCTGATCGGGGGGCAATTCAAGAAGTTTACCACAGAATCTTCTTCATAAGAATTGCCTTTATTCTACATTTTGTTAAGAGTAAATATAGATGTGATACTATACGAAAAAAAGGAGAATATTTAAGGTAAGATGAAGAGCGATTCTACATAACCAAGTAGCTATAAATGTAAGTGCAGCGATACAGGCAAAAGGTACAGCCAAGAGCAATGCACAGCTAAACTTCTTCAGTACCAACCTTATGGTAAGAGTAAATATAGATCTGGTGTGTAGAAAGTGGAGGGCAAAGGAAAATAAACTGCAGAGTGATGGTACATGAACAACTACCAGTTAATATAAGTACACTGATAAAGGACAACATGTACTTACAAGAACAATGCAGAGCTAAAAAAGTTCATTGGCATTGTATATATTCTACACTAATGTAACCATTCATACAAATCAGATAATTTGGAGCGAACAATTGATAAGCAAGCTATCATGCGTACTGCTGTCACATAATGAACCAGGTATGTATGCAAGTACAGTGATACAGGACAACAGGTACTAACAAGAGCAAAGCAGCGGCAACATATCTGCGATATCCTGTCGTTCTTTTCAAACCAGAATTCTTCTTAGAGCAGATTTCCTGCAAAAAAGATCCATAAGGCACATGTGGAAAAGTAGAAGTTCAAATTGTCATGTGATTTCATAGACAGTACCTCATCCTGGGAACGAGACCAGTGCATAACAAGGTTTTTCCATTCAATGTCTTCTAAATTTAGCACAGGAGACTTCACCGGAAATTCGTTTATAGACTTGCCATCAAAGTGTGATTTCCTCAGGTAACACCGATACTGATGCAATGCTTCCTTGAAAAGCACAAGAAAGCTTTGCTCGTCATGACTATCCAGATTGACCCTCGCCTAGTTACAACAATGTAATGTAAATCATTGATGTGTTCAATCAGCAGAAAACAGGAAAATAATAACCATGAACAATAGCACTTACATGTAAGTTGGACAGGAAGATGTGAAAATGGTGTTTGTCTTCACTATAATCTTCCCATGATGGGAATATATCCACGTAGTCCCTAACAACATTGAAAGCATTGTCTTTTAAACTGGGAATAAATGGAATGGTGTTTCAATCTGCAGGAATTGGCCGTCTCTGCAGTTGGGATAGGTCTTTGGCCGGTGGACTTGCTGTACTTTTTGCTGGAGTGGGATTTTTCTGTGGTACGGCTGGTGCTATGGAAAATGAAATCGGTATACCTTTTGCTAGAGTGCAGGTCCTGTGTGGTGGGGCTAGTGGTGTGGCCAGTGAAGTATGGGTACAGTCTACTAGAGTCGGTCCTACGTTTTGTGTCACTGGTTGTACAACCAATATAAGTGGGGTGCTGTCTGATTTCTCCGGCACCACCATGTTTTTCAAGCACTTTGCTGGTGCTCCTTCAAATTCGGCAATCACCCTCTTCCTTTTTGATGTCTGATACACAAGAACAACATTTGAGTGGAAAAACATGGTATGATGACAGATGGAATATGTATTGATAATGGATGGGCATGGCATCTCGACATATATGATGAGTAAACTAAGCAGATGGTGGTGCAACAAAGTAGAAGAAATGCAAGACAACATATGCGAGATATGCGCAATCAATAAAACCTTGCCAAATTAGAACAGGCACCTTGATGGGTGAATAGGACATGCCATCTGCCTTTGACTCCTCGAGGTTAGAATAGTCATTAGGATCATATTCTGAACAAGAATCAACTGGTGGGGAGCGTATGAGTTTCATTGCATCCAGAATGGCACTCAACGCCTTGGTGCCAATTTTGTAAGTCATTGCAGTGTTTAGCTTCAAGAGTGGACTGCTGCTAATGTGACACAAAGCAGCTACACAGATCATAGTGTAGATATAACGGGGGAAACCGTAAGCATCAGAGTAAAATCAGCAAAGTGGAACTTGCTGGAATATATGTTCTAGTACTGTCGGTACGGCTAGAAAGGCTTCAAATACCAGTTCTCTTCAACTGAAGGTGAGGTACTGTTAATATCAGTGTAATTCTCAAAGGCGACACAACTCCCTGCATTTCCTTGCTATTCTTATAGGATTCAAGTGGGCAGGTCACTACAAATCCTATTCCTATGTTTCCAAAATCCTACGGATGAAAGAGGCTCAAAGTGTCCATCACAACCGACCGTATAGACCTCTACACTACAAATGTCCCTGCTCATCTTCATACAAGGAACATACAGTATTACTATCATACTCCCTCTGTTCCAAAATATAAGTCTTGGTAGAGATTTCCACTATGGATCACATACAGATGTATCCAGATACATTTTAGAGTGTAGATTCACTCATTTTGCTCCATATGTAGTCCATGGTGGAATCTATACAAAGACTTGTATTTAGGAACAAAGAGAGTACATATTAAAGAAGAATGGAAGAGGAACATGGTAAAGAAGAGCAAGCAGATTTTGGATAATAAAATGTTGGTTGCGTAGTGCCCACACATGATGAACCAGAGCGCATTAAGAATGCAACTCCCAGCTATCTCTCGACCATTTCAGGCGGTTGGATGAAGATCCTACGTCTCCTAACCCTTCTTCTTCCTCGTCTCTGATTCTTTCCATACAGAACACCGCACGGGCTGCCGGCCGGACCACCGACCATCACCGCCTGTGTTCCTCTGCCACCCCACCCCCACCCCCGCCCCAACCCCCACCCGCGTCGAGTTTTCTTCGTTCGGCAAGGCCCCACAACCACCCGAGCCCCTTCGTTCGCACCGGCAAACTCCGGCGAGCTCTGAAAAATCGACTGACCCAATTTTGAAATTTAGTCTACTGTGATTTAAGTAGTGTGGAATATAAAAGGGGAAAACCATAAGCATTGGGAGTATAGTGTTGAGTGTGCCATGGCGGATCTGGAGGTGCAAACCGGACAAAGGCAACTTCGCAACCAAGACAAGAAATCAGAGTAAAGCAGTGGCGATCTATTTTCTTGCTGCGATAAATAAGTTGACCAGATACGAAAGAGTACCGCCTCTGGTGCGGCACCGTGTATGCATTTGCTGAGAATTTGACGGTGTTGCGGTAGCGATGGTTGTCTGCAGCGTGGAAGCAGATCTAGGAGGGTAGATGGTGGCGGCAGGGCACGGTGGACGAGACGGTCGTAGGAGCGGCGCCGGCAAGGTGGACGACGGCGGGGATGAAGTGAGAGGATAGGATGCAAGGATCCCGGTCCGAAGCCGTGGATGAGAGAGGTCGATCTCTTGTAATGGACGGCGACGTCGGGGTATCAGCTCCGGCATGGTGGAGGAGGACGGCGGTGGATGGGGTGGCGGACGACGGTGGACAGAGGAGGGTGGGGTGGAGATGGTGTTTTGGCGCCCACGGAGTACGAATGGGGAAAAGGGAGGTAGAGAGGAAGGGGGAACCATGTATTCAGGGCACGCTTGTCTCAAATGCGAGGAAATTTACAAACTTAGCCCCTGTTACAAATTTCCTACATCACAGCAATATTAGTCGGTTGGGGATAGGACGGTAATCTCGCATACACCGAATATTTGCCGACGAGAGTTTGTTTTTGGCGCCCATTGTGTATGAATATGAATCAGGGAGGGAGTCAATTTCGGCCGAGGACACACTGTGTTTTGGCGCCCACCGTGTATGAATCCGGGTGAGAGGCGGTTATGTCACGTTTGGGTGAAATTACAAACCTACCCATATCAAAACCTATAGAGATCTAGAAGATAGGCTTTGCGTGGCAGGGATAGGCAGTAGTAATTTCCATCTCGCAGATTTTGGTTTCAGGCGGTTACTACGACTTTCCCCGCTTCGTTCAAATTTTGCAGAGTGCACATTTACCGTGCCAACTCAATTTGAATCCCGTTTGTGTTCTATTTTTTTCGGACGGGATCCATTTTCAATTGGAATTAAATTCTATATAAATCATTTTTATATATACTTTCAAAAGCACAACAAAGAATTCTGCTCCTTTATATGTATAATATGATTTACAAATACAATGATCTCAAAATCTTAAGGTTGAATTCAAAAAAATTTAACCAAATTATGTTCTACTAAAATGTATAGATCAGTAATATCTACGTATTAAATAACATATATGTGCGTGAATTCATATGAGTACGCATGTTTGATAGATCAATTTTGGATGGAGTATGGATTACATGTATCATCATCTCAAATTCAAATATTTGAATCCCTTTTATGTTCACTCCTTTCACGCCCATCTCTCTCGCATGCATGCTCCTTCATGTAGCTATCACTCTCTTTTCTCCAGCTCACCCGCACGCTCACTTCATGTTTATCCTATCCTTGCAAACATGGTCTCTCGACGTCTCCCTTGAGAAGTGTCACACTCTCCCTATCATTATACATTACACGGGTTTCATTGTCTCTCACGTCTCTACTGTTCTCTAGTATCACTCGGTACCTAAGCTTTCTTTTTCACCGCCACACACAAAGTCTCCACTCGTCTTTCACTTTGTCTTTCTCTCTATGGGATTCTCTCACACACCCTATATGTCTTTGCATATGACTCATACCACTAAAATTACTCTCTCTCTCTCTCTCTCCTGTAGATACAACATTTGTTGCGGTCTCCTTTTCGTCTTCATCCCAGACTGACATTATTCATTTGTTTAACGATTAGATAACCCCCCCTCTCTCTCACACATACACACACACAACTCTTACTTCCACTCCCCTTCCCAACTACCCTCTCTCTCTCTCACACACACACACAAAACTCTTGCTTTCGCACCCCGACTCGTATTTCTCTCACAAACATTTGTCGACTAGCCTCTAGATAGGTTTATACACCCACACACTCGTGCTTCCACTATTGCATACATGTCTCTCTCCTGCTCCTTGTATCTATGTAGATTTTTCTTCCCTTCTTGAGACACGCCCTCTCGATCGTGCAAATACACACACTATCGCCTCATTTTAAGCTGATACCCATCGCACACACACTCCTTGTGTCTTTGTCACACATGCACTCCGTCCTCCTCCACTTTTCCTCTCTCTGACACACACATGGGCTTTTTGCAACAACTAGCAAGATGCCCATGCATTGCACGGAACATCAAGATGCATTTCTATGAGTAGTTTTTCTTGTGGGGGAAAGGATGAACGAGGGAAGGCCTTATTTGCAAATGTGGAGAGGGGTGTGGGTATCTTTTTGCAAAATTTCCAGAGTTTCCTTCCTATCCGTCAGATATAGATCGGACGGCCTATATTGCAGGATGGCAGGCACACGATCATCACCAACAATGATTTTTATAAGAGTAGGGATAAAAAACAGAGCTGGTGATGATGGTGGACCTGCCATCCTGCAATGTAGGTCGTCCGATTTATATCTGACGGATAGGAAGGAAAATATGGCAATTTACCCGCACTCCTCACCACATTTGCAGATAAGGCCTTACCTCGTTCATCCTTTTCTCCCATAAGATCTTGATGTTCCGTGCAACGCAGGGGCATCTTGCTAGTAAGAGTAGAAATTAGACATATACCACTTCTCAAATCTTGAAACCAACAACATTCTATCTCATCAAAACCGCCAAAGGAATATATTTTGAGTGAAACATAACATATTTTTAGTGATATACGTATTTCAAAACTAGATTTTTTTCTATCAAATCGGTGAATATGTATTAGTCTACTTTGATCGTGTGGCAACGCATTGGCACATTGCTAGTAGTTATTATAATTTTTTGGACACCAGACAAACGGTGGAGTACATATACGGAGAGAAGAGGCACACACACGCAGTCGGCCTCTCACTGTCTCGCACACATGAGTGTTACGTAAAGGCGATGTTAACAAATAAATCCTAAAACCCTAGGTGCACGATTGCTGCATTCTCGGGTACCGGGTACGTGGTGGAGCACCTTTGTAGGAATAGTCAGCTCGCGTGATAATTTGATCCGTAGGAGTTGATGGTCGGGACCACAGGTGAACGACTTGGAGCGCGGTGGCTCGCCAGTTGCCACAGATCGAGTAGCCACGTTTAAAATATCATTTTTAGCGGGGTTAAGAGTTCCGATTTTCAATGGCGCGTTATAAGTACTAAGTAGTTTTTGGAACGATTGGTATGGAGCGAAAATGGAATTCATAGTACTACGTACCTCGTTGGCGTATGGTTGTATGGGTTTATGTTGCGAGATGTTGAACCTGGTAGTTCTAAGGCAAATACTATGGTTTAGATTTAGATGCTGGTTTTTAGTAATGAAAATCGGAAGGGGAAACCCTTCTTTGATTAAAAAGACTACTACCTCCATTCTGGTTTACTAGTCCCCATCGTATTTTGGGTCAAAGTTTGTCCACGAATTTTACTTGTAAAATGTGAATGGAAAATGAGATTTTGTTATACCCAAACAAAAAAGTACTAGAGGGAGTGATTGCTCTGACACGGACCCGACCTCTCATAGCGCAAGCATTGAACCGGCGCACCAGCCAAGAGGGCCCCACTCGCTACAGGCCCGGCTGAGCACGCCTCCTCGCCGCGTGCAACCAGCTTAAGACTGCCCCTCATGCGTTTGTTCAATCCGCGCATGTGCCGGTAACACGTCCTTCCGCGAGCCGGCAAGCATTTTAGAACACAAAAAATGACTAAAATAAAATTAATTTACGCACGGTCTTGACTTGTTGTGCTCGCACTGGTAGCAGGAACTAGTAGAGGTTTTTCTTTATTTATAACTCTCCTCACATTTTTTTGGCTTTGAAGTGAATCATGGTTGTGGACATTATGTATGAATGTGCAGATATCTATGAACATGAGTTTGATGTGGAAGTTGAACTTGGAATGTCGGGCTTGCGCGTGAACTATACCATGTCCAATGCTTCGTTGTTATTGTTTGGAAAGTAATTGATGTTATTACATGACCCGAAAAAATTATTTTGTGCCACATCAGTAGATGCACGGACATCACAACAGGCATGCTAACTGGATAAACATTTGAACCTAGCTATTATGAAGGAAATTTTGTATTGACAACAGTTTTAGATAGCAGGAGACGCCTAGCCTGCTCTGCCTCTGCTAGCTTATTTCTGGCTTCTTCCATCTCTTCTTTGGCTTGGGTGAAGAGATCATCTGATTGCTCTTTTCGCTTCTTCAGGAACTCAACTACATTCTCAAGGGCTGCTGCACGCTTTCTTTCAGCCTTTACTAGAGCCACGAGGACACGAACAACTGACGACTCCACCTGGCTTGTGTGTAATCCAGCATCATCTGGGAATTTGCACCTTATGTCTAATCTAGCATCATTAGGGAACTCGCACCTTGTGTGTAATCTAGCCTCATTTTGGAAACATGATCTCGAGGTTGACCATACTTCCCTCCTCGCAAGAACTGCATCCTGACATGAAGTTACTTCTTTTTTAGATCAATACTCAGAGTAACCCAGATCCATTTAGTAGAAGCCAGATAAACAGAACTCGGAGAAGTGAATTCAAAAGGAAAAAATATATAAAAACAAACTACAAGGTGATAACACCCACTTCCTACATCAAGCTAAAAACGAAAGCATTAGGACGATTAAGACTCTTCTTATTACACATTGAAGAACACCAGACTTAAGAGAAAGAGAAACTACAACATATACATCGAAGAACACGAGGCTAAACGAAAGTAATTGATAGGGTGTTACTTACCAAAGCTTGTTTTACAGGTTTGGTGCAGCTCCTATTTAACTTTTCACGCTCCTTGAAGATGTCCCCAATATCCCGTGTTTGGTCTTCATTGCTCCTATGCATGTTCGCACTCGTGATTTTAAAGTCTCAACATGGCCAGAAAAATATACTACTAGTAATACTTGCGCATCTTGTGGGCAACATTAAAGCACTCGTCTGCCATGTTAGAGCATCTCCAACAGAATTGCAACGCGCGGTGCTTTAAAAAAGCGTTTACAGTGCTGAGATCGAGAAGTAGAGATAGAGAGTAGAGACTAGAGAGTAGAGGATAGTTCTCAGCGTAGATAGATAAAAAAAAGATATTTCAACTACTCCTCGTCGTCAGACTCCTCCTCGGTGATGTCCTCCTCCGACATCTGACTATAGGCGTGAAGATACCGATCATCGTCGGATTCCTAGGGCAACGCTGCTCCTAGCCTCATGTTGAATTGAGCATCCACTTTTCGCCTACGCTTGTCCCCGTGATAGGCGGCTCGCTCCGCCCTCCTCTTATCCCTCTCCACCATCCTTTGCGCGTAGAACTCACGCTCGTTGATGATGTCCCGCGGGAAGTGTTGGCGCCACAGCGCCATGGCTTCCTCGTCCATCTTGGCGATGCCGAGATGGTGCTGCCGCCTCTGGTTGTCCCAACGATCCTCGTCGGTGCTAAGCCGTGGCAGAGGCGCGAGCTCCTGGGCCCGCTCCCGCGTTGGCACGTTGGGGAAGTCAATGTTCTATGAGGCCACCGGAGGCACCACGCCACTGTGCGTACGTGCGGGCGGCCTCGTTGGCGGTGTAGAAATTGCCAAGGCCGAGGCGCATCCTGCGGAATCGGATCTCGGCGGAGAAGCCGCCGGAGGGGCGCACGCGGACGCCGCGGTATCCCCAAGTTTCCTGGCGACGCGGCGGCATGGTGGCGCAGCGGCGGCGAGGCGAGAAAGAGCGGGAGAGAGCGGTGGCAAGGCACAGAGCAGTGGGAGGGCGTTGGATTTTATGAAGCACGCCAGACGCTGCGCGCCAAAACTAGCGCACGCCCGACCGCTTTTTCCCGCGCGCGCGCGATCCTTTCCCGACGTCTCTGCTATCTCTACTCTCTTCTCTACTGTTATATTTATTTTATATTTAATATTTAATATTTATCTCTACTTCTCTACTGTCTACTTTTTTTCTCTATACTTTTTTTTCTTATAAAAAAACAGAGTTGGTGATGATGGTGTGCCTGCCATCCTGCAATATAGGCCGTCCGATTTATATCTGACTGATAGGAAGGAAATAATGGGAATTTTGCAAAAAGATACCCAGACCCCTCTCCAGATTTGCAAATAAGGCCTTCCCTCGTTCATCCTTTTCTCCCACAAGATAAACTACTCATACAAATGCATCTTGATGCGTGCAACACATGGGCATCTTGCTAGTTCTAAAAAACTTTCCATCATTTGCCACACTACTGGTTGCAGATGAAAAACCTACCCAAGCACAGCGCGATACATGAGCGACGCAACGCACAATTACAAGATGATATTCTGTTGGACAATGGAGGCTATAACCAATTACTTTTATGGGAACAATAGCACCCAGGAAATTTGAAGGGTAGGTATGAACAAAATTGGAACTGCACATGTACTGCTAAGTGATTCGATACACACATTACCAATCGAGGAGGAGAACGATCGTCATGGCGATCTCTGTGAGTCATGGTTGGCAACGAGAGTCAGTTCATTGTCCATGATGGTGGTGCTTCTGCGCTTGGCGTCGGCTTCCAGGAAGCAGATCCAAGACCGTGGAAGACGATGCCGGGGAAGAGGCTCAGTGTACGACGACGATGGTGGACCGGCTCCAGTGTGGCGTATGAGGTCGTCGATGAGGCAGATGTGCTGCGGTGGACGAGTGCACCGATGTAAAGGGGAGGAGCACGAAGGTTGAGGTGCCGTGGAGAAGTCTATTTTGCGGTGGGGATAGAAAATGGGGAGTATTCAGGTGTACTACTCTGGGTGCCGGGTGGGGTTGGCTGGGTAGAGTGAACCTGAAGTTACGAAAATAGCCCCCTACCAAGCGTCATCTGTAGGCCTATTACGAAGGCTATGATGGTAACTTCCCACTGCTCGAATCAGGGCCACGGGAGATTTTCCCGCCGACCTCAAAATTTTGTGACACTGAACTCCCCGTGTGGCGTGTTGAGTGATTCGGCTAAGCAACTAGCGAGTAGTAGTAGTAAACTCTGCATATTAGGTTTGATCGAAGTCAACCTTCCTAAAGTTTGACCAAGTTTATAGAAAATATAAACATTTACCATAACAAATATGTATGATGTGAAAGTACATTCAATACTGAATCTAATGGTATTTATTTGTTATTGTATATGTTAATATTTTTTGTTATAAGCTTTCTGAGAGTTTACAAAACTTGACTTTGACCAATGCTAATACACAGAATTAAATAAAAACGGAGGGAGTACACATTTGTTTTCTTAGTTTGTAGTGAACTAATCATTTGTTGAAATTGTGAAATAAATATATTAGGCTATCGACTTCGAATGTAATGGTCTATACAATTCAATAGTTACAATCATTGTCGAATCCCAAGATGTGTACAAGGTCTATAGTACTTCACAACATGCTCAAACTCACATAATCCCAGTCAAATGAGAATCTAAATGCATTTCTTAGTTATTACTTTGTAGGATGCAACAAAACCAACCATAACTCTACATCAGCCATTATAGAAGCAACATTTTGAACATATCCCAATGTGTGGATGAAACATGCAGAGAGAGCTTGCGAAGATGGAGCAGATAGGGCAAGAAAGATTGTATGTATGTGGACGAGAGAGAGTAGGAGACAAACCTACCGAGACAGAGAGAGAGAGAGAGAGATCAAAAGAGAAAGAGAGAGGAAGAAGTTAGGTCTGTGAGAAAGATGGAGACATGTAATATACGTGAGATGCATGTGCATCTGGATGATGTATACGTGGAAGGAGAAGAGACAACATGTTTGATGAGAGAGCTGGAAAAACATGGACGAGAGGGGAAGGATCTCGTGGGTTTAGGGATTGATAATTTTGTGTGGAGGCGAGAGGGATTGGTAATTTTGTGCGAGAGAGAGGGAGGGTGGGGGGAGGAGTCAGTCAGCCATCGTGACATCATCCTTCTTCCAAATGGCCCCGCATTCTCTAGCGTGGTGTGGTCGCCGTCTTTGATCTCCTTGATTCCCTCTTTGAAGATTGAGGTGTTGTGCATGTTGGGGTGCAAAGAAGCACAATCGAGAGTGGTCGCCGTCTTCGATCTCCTCAATGCCCTCGTTGAAGATTGAGGTGTTGTGCATGTTGGGGTGGAAAGAAGCACAAGCGAGAGTGGTCGCCGTATAACCTTGGATGGGGATGAATTGTGTGCTCGGGTGTGTGTGTGTGTGTGTGTCTGTGTGTGTGTGCGCGCGTGTGCGTGCGTGTGTGCATGCGTGTGTGTGTGTGTGAGAGAGAGAGATATTGAGAGAAAACAAACCTAAGGAGAGAAATGGGTATTCACGAAGAGATTGTGCGGGCCTTGAGGTGGGCAGGGGCCGGGTGAGGGTGTCAAAATGTGCGTGTTGATGCATGTGTTACATGCAATCGTGCGAGGGACGGACGAATCAAGAGAGATGGTTGTTGTGTTACGGATGCTCCTCTCTCTCTCTCTCTCTCACACACACACACACAAGTAAACTAGAACACTGTTCTCTCATGTATACACAACGTATCAGCATCTATCTATGTCTCACTCATGCATGATCATTTGCACATTCACACCTCTCTATGTCTGTATCACACGCACACCATCTCCACATTGCCCTTCCGCCACAACACACATATGTGCACATACACACGTTCTCTCTCAGTCACACACACAAAATCAGTATTAAAAAAACTAGGGCGCACCTAAAACGTCCAAATCCAAATAAACACGAACTAGAGCTAAATTCAACTATATGGAAATATTGCAGCGTCAAGAACTTTTCCAGGAAAAAACAAGTTGAGTAATATTCGGGGATTGTTTTCACACACACAAAAAGGTTCGATGGATGTCCTTCGAGCGCGACATGGTGACACACCGTTCGATCGACCTCGTGGCCGTGGTACTAACTAATAAAAGTGATGCCTAAGTCTAATGTTTACGTGTACCAGTACGATTTTCTTTTAAGTTTGACCAACCTTATATAAAACTAAAGTAAGCTCCCATACGCGCACTCATCAATATGCCGCCGCCGCCATTGCGCATGCCGGTGCCCGCCTGCTCCGGCCAACAATTTCTCACCGATCACCGCCTGTCGCCGCCATCCCTGTGCCATGATGCCGAAGGCTCGCCCGCTCACGTCGTCTGCAGTCCCTCCTCACGATGCCGCCGCGCTGCCAAGCACGCGAGCAGCTGGTGGAGCCGCGTCTATGCATGCAACGTATGAAGAGGAGGACAAGCGCGTGCTCCAGCACACCGACGAGGAGGAACTAGCGTGTCATTGTCATCTCCGCCCGCGCGGAGGAGGCGTGCATGGTGGCTGTCGCGGCGGAAGCCGGTTGTGCGCGCGTCGAGCCTGCAAACCAGGTGCGGACGTGGAATCTACCTTCGAGACCTTGAATGCCACATGGATCCTGCAATCTGAAGGAGCAATTTGTGTCAGTCGACTCTTGTAAGCCGTTTGATGCACCATGGATGGCTAGAAGGGATTCTTCCACCTCTTCTGCCATCTTCTTCCTTCGCTCCGTCGAACTTCTTTCAGAAATCGACTGACCCAAATTATACTACTAGTACGAACGTATTAAGTATAGTCGGAGCACGAAGATACGAGCAGTAGTACCAATTGCAAGAAGAACAGTAGTAAGACATAGTACTAGTAATACTGTACGTACTAAAGAGTTCAAATAACGAGAAAGAACATAAACATAGTTCTGCTCGGGCCTCAGCACAACACACCCTTGAAAATAAACTAAGCAACTAGTCCGCTTGACACTGCAGTAGAACCAGCATGAGCGACGGCACTGCCACCTACTCGGATTCCGAGTCCACGTCCTCGACTTCGTCCTCGTCCCTCTTCCTCTTCCTCTTCGCCGACACTTCTTTGCTTGAACCATACAATGGGCTCTGCTTCTTCATCCAACCCTTGTAGATATTTAAACAAAGGTAGGCATCCATTTCTGCGTACAGGATGTGATCTTCATCTAATGTCTTCGACTCCCATGCATGATGAAACTCGTGATGAGGTTTTTTCAGTTTAGCGTACGAAGGATCAATCGTGGCTGCTGCCAGGGTCAACATTGAAGGTTGCGAGGAGGACACCAGGCTTGCCTTCTGGAGATCGAAGGGTTGGCCTACAACGAGACCTATCCGACGCAGGACATCCCTGTCGTTCTTAAAGTCTACAGTAACAAATTTCACTCTTTTGTCCTTGAGGAAGTTCTTAAAATCCTGGCACTCAATGTCGACATGGCATATGTGGTAGACCAAGCAAATGTTATGTACGCAAACCTAGATCACGACGGGCTTCTTCCTCTCTGCCTCCTTTAGAATCTTCTCTCTTTCCAGGATTTTGGTGTACTCAACATCTAGCCCAGCGACCCACTCATCCGTTGAACTGTTGAACATGCGTAGGAAGCGAGCAAGCCATGCTTTCACCGTCGCGGATCCACGTGTGTAGATGATGATGAACTCATCGCCGGTGATGGCTCTAACCTGGTACTCAGCAGCGACCATGGATATTTAGGAGGCCATGGATTTTGGAGGAGGGTTAGGAGAAGTTGAACTGTTGTACCCCGCAACAAAAAAACTGGGAGTGAACTAATGTGAAAGGATGGGACGATTGGGAGCAAACTGTTGTAAGGTAGAAGACGGGAAGAGTATGGCGTGCGAACGGCATGGGGTTGCTGGCTTGCCCGGTGGATAAACGGCTGCAAGCCCCTAAAGAGTTCTCGAGAACTATGCATGACCCACTAGATGTCATGTCTACTAGACCCATATCGTAGGCCTGATGGTATAGCTTCTGCCTATTCGCATGCCATGCCGGCGCGTGGATGTAACTTCACTTAATTCCATGAACTATCGCGCCTCCCACGACCTTCGCCTCCCTCGCGCCGTCGCTCCCTTTGAGACTTCGATCGGCTATAAATGAGCAATTTTTTTTGCCTACTCCGCATGCATGATACTCCGTCTGGTCCTTTTTACTCCCGTCAACCATTTGCAATGTGTTTGACCAAATATATACTAAAAATATCAATATCCACAATACTGATTATAATGAGTATAAGAACTACGTTTTATAATGAGTGTAAAAATATTGATTTGACATTGTGAATTGTAAGTGCATCTAGTGCCCCTTAGTGATTTTGGTGTATTGAAGACTTATAGGTTAAGGGACTGATGCGTTTGTGACTGTACACAAGTCTATAAGTCTATGAGGAGTTTGATATTTACAGAGAAAGTCGACCCCTAAAAATGAAGTTCTTGAACTGAAGACTTTGTATTTCTGAAGACTTTGAAAGTGAAGAAATTGGTGTGACCTTGAAGACTAGGCAATCATTCGAGGAACATGCAGCGTGAAGACTTTGTTTTCGTAGTTTCATTTTATCTTCCTTGAGTCATAGGAAACACCGTACTGTTAAAGGGGGTCGAGGAAGTACTAAGGAAAAATTTCCATGTGATGCTCAACTCAAAATCCTACACCTACCAATCCCTTCGAGTGAAGCCATTGGAAATCTCATACAATTCAGTCATATTCTTCAGTGACAGAGACGAAGTTCTTCTGGTCTCTGAAGAATTTGTTCTGACTGAGGAGTTAGGAATTCGCCAGTGCGGATTGCCTACATAGTGAGGAACATGATAGCCCTGAGGTATTTGAGAGTCAAATATTCCAACCGTTGCTGTGCTACGCGCCAGCTCTCCCAAAATATCTACCCACCTAACGGTCATATCAGTCAAGGGCATTTATGTCTTATCATGTTGGGCTGCTCCCTGGCTATAAATAGCCGCCCCCTACAACCACTAGTTGGTTGGCTGCTCCGAGAGAAACTGACACTTGTCATTTGAGAACAACCCATCCTCCGAGGACTTTGAGCAAAAATCATCAAGTGAGGAAATCCCCAACCCAAACCTACAAAACCCCAAAGTGATTGAGCATCACTGAAGAGATTGATCCTGCATGGAGCCGACGCTTGTTTCCTTTGAAGACTGTGCTTCTTCTAGATGGTTAGGCGTCAAGGTCTAGAGCATCCAAGAGGAATTGTGGATCACCGAGTGACCGAGTTTGTGAAGGTTCGGAAGTCACCTGAAGAGTTACCATGAGTGATTGGGCGAGGTCTGTGTGACCTTAGCTCAAGGAGAATACGGTGAGGACTGTGTGTCCGGGACTGTGTGTCCTCGAGTTTAAATACTCAGCCGCTCCAACCAGATGTACAACTGAGACAACAGTTGGAACTGGTCTACCAAATCATTGTCTTCACCGAGCTAACTGGTTCTATCTCCTCAAATCTTTCATTTCCTCGGGTATGTTGTTGTGTGCCTGTTCATATCTGTTTGAAGACATTGACTGAAGACTTTCTCAATTTCCTCAGTTCCATTTCTTCAGTTTGTCCGTCTTCTTCCTTGTGTTATCATGTGTTTATGCTTTCTGTACTCTGTGCTTGTCTTCCTTTCATCATGATGACTATGCTTGTGTTCTGTTATGTTCCTTTCTAAGTACTTATTCCGCTGCAAGTAGTTCTTCATTTAGGAATTTCCTCACCAGCAAATTCCTCAGTGAAGAATTCATAAACATCGCCTATTCACCCCCCTCTAGTCGATATAACGCACTTTCAATTGGTGTCAGAGCAAGGTACTCCCTTGTTCTGTGTGATGTTGGTTTAACCACCTGGAGTTTTAGTTATGTCGACTGCAGGATCGAGGAACGTCTCCTGCCCCATCTTTGACGGTCATGAATATCCTCGGTGGAAGGCCATGATGAAAAAGCGACTCATGGCTATGGACATCGAACTATGGACCGTCACTGAGATCGGTCTTACCGATCTATGCAAGATGGCGGAGGCTGATGACATTCGCAAGTACACTCTACTTAACCTCATGGCAAAGGATGTCATCTGCTCCAGTCTGTCCCGAAATTAGTTCAGGAATGTCATGCATCTCAATCACGCAAAGCTAATCTGGGACCGTCTCTCTGAGGTCTATGAAGGTCATTGGACTCGTCATGATCCTTGGTTTGAGGATTAAAAGGAATCTCTCAATGCGATGACATTCGAACCAGAATCATCATCATCTACCCCCTGCCTTATGGCAAACAGCGCTAAGGTAACCGAATGCTACCCATCCGACTCTAGTGATGATGAATCTGGTGATGAATTTGGACCTAGCTATGTTAAACTTGCTTCCCTTGCCACTAAACAACAAATAGCTTTGGAAAAAGTTCAATACATGCTAAATAAGAGCGATGATATGTTGGGTGAAGAAATGGATCAGTCAAAAGCCTTGGCTGAAAGTCTTCAGGGACTCCATTCCAAGTTTGACGACCTTCAAAGTCATCATAACACTCTCTTATCTGATCACGAGAAGCTTTCTTATGAATTTCTTCAAAGAAAGCAAGATCTTGAGAAGCTAAGAGTGAGTTATGAAGATCTTCAGAAGGAGCGCGATTCATTACTTGCTCAATAAATCAGCGCTACTCAGGAAGAATTTGTTCATCCATGTCTGAAGTGCATAGAACCTGAATCTGCTAATTCTTCACATGAATGTTCTAATGCTTCAAATGTTACAAATTCTTCACCTGTCTCTGCTATCACTAATTCCTCATCTGAGGACATTGCTAGTACTACTAATGATGCAGGGCTGAAGGATTTGTACACGACAGGCATGTACAAAAGCCTCAAAGGGCATCAGATTCTTTGTGATGTGCTTAAAAAGCAGATCCTCAACAGGAACCCTAGGAAAGAGGGTATTGCCTTTGAGAGGAAACTCAATGTTGATGGAACATATTGGAAACCTGAGCAGTACCCCAGAACCTCATGGGTTGCTGCAAAGGGACCTCCAGTTAATCCATCCAACTTATCTGGCTTTACATGTGAATCTCCTCATTCTTCTGATGAGTCATTTGACTCCAACTACAAACTGTTCAAAAATCAGAATGGTGAAGTATTTGCTAGATATGTTGGCACTAACTGCAGGAACGGTTCCCCTATGAAGAAAATCTGGGTTCCCAAAAGCTATCTTGAAAGTCTTCAGGTGAATGTCCTCATGACACCACCTGTGAAGAATAGGAACCCCGGATCAAATTCTTCATATGGACCTACTTCTTCATATGGATCCAATTCCTCAAAAGAATCAAAATCCTCATATGATCATCATCGTGCTAACCCCTCTGTTTCGCAGGGTAGAGCTAAGGGCTATGAATATGAGCGTTATTCTACAAATCATTATGTTCATAAGTCCTCGAAGAATTTCTCTGCTTACTCATATGCTTACCCTAACCCCTCTTATGTGAAACAAAGTAGACTGGCTTCTATGCCACCTTTCTCATATGGTGCTTGTAGAGTGATGAATTCTTTTGTCGGATTTAGGGTTCCAGCAGACCCTTGAGGTTCGAACATTGGGGTGCGCGCGGAGGTTTTGCCTTCTACCTACCTGTTCCTCGCCGAATCGCTGGGATCTAAACTACGAGAAGAACAACACAAGAGACACATGATTTATACTAGTTCAGACCACCATTGTGGTGTAATACCCTACTCCAGTGTGTGGTGTGGTGGATTGCCTCTTGGGCTGATGATGAACAATACAAGGAAGAACAGCCTCGCGAGGGTCTGTTCTTGTGGTCTCTCTCTTTGGCCGGATGGATCTCCCCTTCCTACCCTGTGGGTGGCTAGTCCTATTTATAGGCGAAGGCCCTGGGCCTCTTCCCAAATACTGAGCGGGAAGGGCGCCAACAATTGGCAAATTTGAAGGGGAACATCTAGTACACTTATCCTGACTAAAGTTGGTCCTCGCCTGTCAAAGGCTCTGGTGGTGACGCCGACTTGGGCTCCACGGTGACCTCCATCCTGCCGTTGGACTGGTCTTGGTCTTGTTGCACCGAAATGGATGCCTTTGCTTGATGCTCTCGCCTGTGCTTGCTCCCCTTGCACCAAAGAGGAAATAAGGACACTGCGCGGGCTGGCGCCCGGCTGGCGCCCTTGGTCGTCATGGCTTCCGTCATGGGCACCTCGCGAGGTACCCCGCCTTGAACTCTCTGCCTCCTCGTGAACCAGCCTGACGAGGCCGTGCCTGAGGAAGTTCCTTGTCATCCGCCCCGCGAGGCTTGGCCCCTCGCGAGGGTCTTGAGCTTTCTTTGATGAAGATGGGCCATGCTGGGCCCCCTTTGAGCCACGCCGCAGGCCGCAGGTAGGCAAGTCTGGGGACCCCTGTTCCCAGAACGCCGACAGTAGCCCCCGGGCCCAAGGCGCGCCCGGACTTGGCCGAGCAGAGAAGCGAAAGGGCAAGTGCGAAGCATCGCGGGCCCTAATAGCCTGCGGCCTTGGGCTCCGTGTGGCGGTCGGTTGCACGTGGGCGGCTCCACTTCCCCATGACGCCTCGGCAACCGCATGGACTCGACAAGTCCCTTCATGCAAAAACGGGTCATAATTACCTGTGGTCACGGAGGCCGACGGTTGGCCTCCTCTGGCTTTAAGTACGGCACGCTGCGTGCCCTTCCAGTTCATCCCCTCTTGCTTCTTCTTCTTCCTCATGGCCCCGCCAAGGAGGCTCTCGGCCGCAGAGAAGGGAAAAGCTCGCCAGGCCGAGCCTGTCTCTCCCCTGCCAAAGCACGGTCGCGGCCGCCCTTGCAAGCACCCCGTGGCCTCCACGGTGGTTCCCCGCGTCAGCGGAGGTGACTTCCCGCGTGGCACCGGGCGGCGGCCGCGGCCGGGGGGTGCGTTTCGGCCGTGCGGCCCCCGAGGCCGCGCTCTCGCACTGCGGAGGTGCTGCCACAGTTTGTTGTGTGGGCAGCAGAGCCGGCCAGCGCCCGGCTTCAGCTCCCTCGCTTCCTCCTAGGTGAGCTCCAAGCTGGCGCCCCGGGTGGCCTCTGGCTCCAGGCAGACGGCTGCTGCAGCCGGGCCTCGTGGGCTTCGCTAGAGGTCTTCGCATCCGGGAGCCTGGCCCTGACCCGCGACTGACAGACGTTTACCCGCGCGCGAGGCCTGAGCCGCCGGTGCACCCTGCACTTCAAGTTCGACGGCGATGCCATCCTCTATGTGAGGGTGTTTGGGGAAGATGGTCGCCGCGCTGGGTGCTTCCCTGAAGACGACGGCCACGGCCGAGGACCCAGCCCCGGCGAGGATGGAGAGGGAAGTGAGCGCGCGGCTGGTGGCGCCCAGGATTCCTCAAATTTCTCTAGTTCCTCTTCGGGTAGCGACTCTTCTAGCAGCGGCCGCGGTTTGCCTCCGCGCCGTCGTGCCTGCTTGGAGGGCGGTAGCGGGTCCGCCCGCCGTCGCACCCTGGTGAAGCGCGAGAGGGAGTCTGCCTGAGCTCCGGAGGCTGCTCGGGACCGGCGCCTGGCGAGCTTTGCCTGATTTGTTCCCCCTTCTCCTTTCTCCTGCGCAAAAAGACAACTATGTGGGGGCCCCGTGGGGGCGTGTTTGTGTTACCATTGTCAATCATCATAATGTTTTCGTAGTTCTGGTATTGTTCCTTCTTGCTGAACGCCTGCGCGTAGGTAATCTCCAGCCTTGGCCATGGGGCGACCGACCCGGGTCCTGTATTCATGTCGCGGTGCCCGTGAGGCACGGACTGGAGGAACGCTCCTGTTAGTGAGCCCGGTCGTGAGGTCTTGACCGAAAGGACCGAAACACTCGCGAGGGCGCCAGGGTCGCCCCCTCGCGAGACCTCGTGCAAGAGAAATTAGGGTCGGAGGGCGAAAAATCGAAGAGCCAAAAGTCAAAAGACAACGATAGTTTCAATAAAACTTCAAATGAGAATGAACTAGCCAACTGCAGAAAGCAAATGAAAAAGCCGCATCCGGCACCTAGTCTAGTCTTCGACGTCTTCTCACCAGCGCAGAGCTAAGTGCTGCCACTGGGCGTGGGAGGGAGCCCCAGGGCCTGAGGCCGGCGCTCCTGAGACTCCGGGGCGTGTACAGCCCCAACTCATTATTACGTGAGAGTGTCACGGGCGGCGAGCTTCACAGGAATTGTCCTTCTTCACAGGCTCTGGGCCTTTCTTCAGGGAAGCAAGCTTCACGGGCATTGGCCCTCTTCACAGGCTCCGGGCCTTTCCCAAAAACGCGATAGCTTCACAGGCGTTCGCCCTCTTCACAGGCTCCGGGCCTTTTCCACAAAAGATGGTCTTCACAGGCGTTTGCCTTCTTCACAGGCTCCGGGCCTTTTCCAAAAAAGATGGTCTTCACAGGCGTTCGCCTTCTTCATAGGCTCCGGGCCTTTTCCAAAAAAGATGGGCTTCACAGGCGTTCGCCTTCTTCACAGGCTCCGGGCCTTTTCCAAAAAAGATGGTCTTCACAGGCTCCGGGCCTTTTCCAAAAAAGATGGTCTTCACAGGCGTTCGCCTTCTTCACAGGCTCCAGGCCTTTTCAGGGGTAAAACCTCCGGAGGTGCTGGATGTTCCACGCATTCTGGACTGGCACCCCCTCCTGAGTCTCCAAGCGCGTGGAGCCGGGCCTGGAAACATGAACAACCTTGAACGGCCCCTCCCACATGGGAGAGAGCTTATGAAGTCCCTCCCTGGAGAGAACCTGCCTGAGCACGAGGTCCCCTACCTCAAGAGTCCTGGGGCGGATGTTGCGGCGGTGGTATCGCCGCAGTGCTTGTTGATATCTTGCCGCTCGCAGGACGGCTTCTCGGTGACGCTCCTCCCCCGGCACGAGGTCCATCGCCCGCATGGCGTCCTGCTGCGCTTCGTCGAACGCCAGGACCCGCGTAGACTGACGTCTGACCTCGTGAGGGAGGACCGCTTCGGCTCCATAGACCAAGAAGAAAGGGGTCTCTCCGGTCGGCTTGGTTGCGGTCGTGCACATGGACCACAACACGGATTGGAGCTCGTCGTACCAGCCCCTGCGCAAGCCTCCAGCTTCTTCTTGAATGTTCTGGTCTTCAGACCCCTCAGGACCTCTACGTTGGCCCGCTCGGCCTGGCCGTTGCTTCAGGGGTGCGCCACTGAAGCGTAGCATATCTATGTTCCAAGGTTAGCACAGTATATTTTGAAGAGGTTGCTGGTGAACTGCGAACCATTGTCGGTGATGATGCGGTTTGGCACCCCGAACCGTCTCACGATGCCCTTGATGAACTTAATCGCTGAACCTACAGGGATGGTGCGGACGGCTTCCACCTCGGCCCACTTGGTGAATTTGTCCACAACGACATAGAGGTAGCGATAGGCCCCTGGCGCCCGGGGGAACGGACCCAGGATATCAAGCCCCCAGACTGCGAATGGCCACGTGAGGGGTATGGTCTGCAGACCCCCCATCGGCTGATGGATCTGCTTTGCATGGAATTGACAGGACTCGCAGGCCTTTACCAGTTCGACGGCGTCATTGAGTGCGGTAGGCCAATAGAAACCACTTCGGAATGCCTTGCCCATGAGGGTTCGCTATGACGAGTGGTGCCCGCAGTCTCCACCGTGTATGTCCACCAGCAGCTCTTTCCCTTGCTCCCTGGAGATGCAGCGTAGGGATACATCATTTGGTCGCCTCCGATAGAGTTCCCCATCCTTGATGCAGTATGCTGTGGCCTGCCGCGCCACGCGCTCCGCTTCCTCCTCTTTCTCTGGCAAGATCCCTTGTGTCAGATAGCTCCGGAGCTCTGTGACCTAGCATTCCTCCTGAGGCTCCGCTGTCAAGAGCAAACGCGCCCCCGAGGCTGGCCCGCAGATCGGGGCTCCCGAGGCTGGCGGCTGGGGGAGCTCTTTCCGAGGCTGCACCACGCTTGAAAGTGATGGCGTGGTCGAGGGCTTGAAGAGCTGATCCTCGAAGACGCCAGGCTCCTGAGGTAGCCGCCTGGACGCTCGTTTGGCGATGTCGTCGGCCTCCTGATTGGTGCCGCGGGGCACGTGCTGTAACTCCAGCCCCCAGAACTGCTTCTCCATCATGCGGACCTCCGCAAGGTAGGCTTCCATGTGCTCATCCCTTGGCTCGTATACTTTGTTGGAGAAGTTTATGAGGAGTTGTGAATCACCTTTGATGGTAAGGCGCTTTACTCCGAGGGTGGCCGCGGCCTTCAGGCCCGCTATCAGGCCTTCATATTCCGCTATATTGTTGGAGACCTTTTCGTCGTGTTGGAAACAGAGCTGCACGGCGTAGTAGAGCTTGTCTTGGGTAGGAGATATAAGTACCGCACCAGCCCCCGCGCCGTGCCTGGAGAACGCCCCGTCGAAGTACATGACCCAACCGTCCGGCGCCTCACTTCCCGGGGAGAGGGACCGATCCTCACCAGCCGTTAGGCCCGGCGCCTCTGTCCATTCTGCCACGAAATCTGCCAAGGCGGCCCCCTTGATGACTCGGGTCGTGCTGAATTCGAGCTGAAATGCTTGCAGCTCAATGTTCCACTCGGCGACCCTTCCGGCTGAGTTAGGGCTCCGGAGCACTCTTTCCAAGGGTTACACGGAGACAACCTTGATAGGGTGACCCTGAAAGTAGTGTCGCAGCTTGCGCGAGGCCACCAGTAGCGCAAGGAGAAGTTTCTGAGGCATGGGGTACCGTGCCCTCGCATCTCGCAACACCGTGCTGACGAAGTACACCGGGTGCTCGACGAGGCTTGGAGCATCGGTGCTGGTGGTGTCCTCCGGAAACCGTGGTGCCTCCTGAGGCGGCGGAGCCTCCAGAAGCTGGTTGCCTGGGGGAAGGGCCTTTCTCTCTCTTGGTGTGTCCCCCTGCGGCGGCTGATCTTCCTCAATCGTGGTGGTGATCTCTGCGAGTCCTTTTTGGTCCTGTTTTGCCTTGGCGTGGGCAGCTGCCGCAGCCTTGGTCCGACGCTCCTCCCTAACCGCCACCAGGGCTGCACTGGCTAAGTAGGGAGTGGCGGCGAGGTAGAGTACCAAGGGCTCTTGTGGGCGTGGGGCCACCATCACCGGTGGGCTGGTCAGGTATCTCTTGAGGTCTTGGAATGCCTTGTCGGCCTCTTCAGTCCATTCAAAAGGCCCCTTCTTCTTCATCAACTGGAAGAAAGGCAGCGCCCGCTCTCCCAACCTGGAGATGAAGCGCCCCAGTGCAGTCACGCGCCCAGTGAGCTTCTGCATCTCTCTGAGCGTCTTTGGCGGGCTCATGTCCTTGACTGCCTTGACCTTTTCTGGGTTGGCCTCGGTGCCTCGGTGGGATACGAGGAAACCCAAGAGCTTGCCCGAGGGGACTCCAAACACACACTTCTCCGGGTTGAGCCTCAGGCTCACTGCGTTGAGGCTTGCAAAGGTTTACTCCAGGTCTTGTATCAGGGTGTTGGCCTCGCGAGACTTTACCACAATGTCGTCAACGTATGCCTCCACGTTCTTCCCGAGTTGCGGGCCCAAGGTGATGTCCATGAGCCGCTGAAAGGTTGCTCCTGCATTGCGCAGTCCGAAGGGCATGCATGTATAGCAGTAGACCCCACACGGGGTCAAGAAGGCCGTCTTCTCCACGTCTTACACCACCATCTTGATCTGATGATACCCGGAGAAGGCGTCCAAGAAGCATAACAGGTCACACTCAGCGGTGGAGTCGACGATTTGATTGATGCGTGGGAGCGGGAAAGGATCTTGCGGGCATGCTTTGTTGAGGTTGGTGAAGTCGACACACATGCGTTCCTTCCCTCCCTTCTTTGGTACCACCACAGGGTTGGCCAACCAATCTGGATATCGAACCTCGCGAATGACCCCCGCGGCTTCTAGCTTGCGGGTCTCCTGGACGATGAAGGCCTGCTTTTCAGTGGACTGCCGCCTCGCTTTCTGCTTTACGGGGCGCACGGTGGGGCACACGTTGAGGTGGCGCTCGATCACGCCCCGTGGGATCCCTACCAGCTGATCGGGCTCCCAAGTGAACACCTTCTTGTTTGCACGCAAGAACTTGACCAGGGCTTCCTCCTGCTCGGGCCCGAGGTGAGCGCCTATGGTGAAAGTGGCGCTGGTGGACCCGTCCTCATCGACGGGTATTTGCTTGGTCTCCGCCTTGTCTTGGGTGAACAATTGTTTCTTCTTGGCTGGTGTAGCCCCCTTGGGCTCTGGGGCCCCCGCGCTGGCGGGCTGTGCTGACGCTGCCGTCTTGAAGGCGAGTTGGAGCGCTCGCAGCGCGTCCCCGGTGTCCCCAGGCACGGTGAGGACTCCGCTGCTCCCGGGCATCTTCATGAGGTTGTATGCCGGGTGAGTCGCGATCATGAATTGGGCCAGCGCTGGGTAGCCGAGGATGGCATTGTAGGGGAGGCCGATGAGGGCGATGTCGAAATCGACCAGCTCCGTGCGGAAATTGTCGTAGGTGCCGAAGGTCACTGGGAGCTGGATCTGTCCCAAGGAGCTGGATGCCCCGCCCCCGATGCCCACGAAGGGCTGGCTCGGCCGCAGCCGCTCCCGGGGTATGCAGAGGAGGTCGAAAGTTTCGACTGAAAGCACGTTGAGGCCCGCGCCACTGTCGATGAGGGTCCTAGTGGCAGCCACCTGGAAGATGGTGGGGGTGCACAACATCGGGATCGCACCCGAGCAGGCCGAGTTGGAGGGGTGGTCTTCCGAGCTGAAGGCTAGCCTGGCCTGGGGCTCCGGCCGGTCCCGGGAAGCCCCCTGCCGCGCGGAGCTGGCGCCAACCTGGCGGATGAACGGCTTAACATGGTGACTGCAGGGCGGCGCCTGCGAGCCGTCCAGGAGGGCCACGACGGCCTGGGAGGCCAGAGCGGCGTGGTGGGCGAGGAAGAGGTTGCGCGGCTCTTCCCAAGAGGCCACAGAGGGATGCAGGGGCGATACTCGTTGCTCGTTCCCCGCCGGGCCGGTGGCGGTGTTGACGGCGGGCGACGGGGAGAGACGAGGGCGCGCACCAACGGCAGCCGTCCGGGCGACTCGAGCGGCGCGAGCAGCCCGACGAGCGTCAGCCATGGGCGTGACGGTCGGAGAAGAGCAGGGAGACGGAAGGCGAATTCCGGAGCACCCCTACCTGGCGCGCCAAATGTCGGATTTAGGGTTCTGGCAGACCCTTGAGGTTCGAACACTGGGGTGCGCGCGGAGGTTTCGCCTTCTACCTACCTGTTCCTCGCCGAATCGCTAGGATCTAAACTACGAGAAGAACAACACAAGAGACACATGATTTATACTGGTTCAGGCCACCATTGTGGTGTAATACCCTACTCCAGTGTGTGGTGTGGTGGATTGCCTCTTGGGCTGATGATGAACAATACAAGGAAGAACAGCCTCGCGAGGGTCTGTTCTTGTGGTCTCTCTCTTTGGCCGGATGGATCTCCCCTTCCTACCTTGTGGGTGGCTAGTCCTATTTATAGGCGAAGGCCCTGGGCCTCTTCCCAAATATTGAGCGGGAAGGGGGCCAACAATTGGCCAATTTGAAGGGGAACATCTAGTACACTTATCCTGACTAAAGTTGGTCCTCGCCTGTCAAAGGCTCTGGTGGTGACGCCGACTTGGGCTGCACGGTGACCTCCATCCTGCCGTTGGACTGGTCTTGGTCTTGTTGCACCGAAATGGATGCCTTTGCTTGATGCTCTCGCCTGCGCTTGCTCCCCTTGCACCAAAGAGGAAAGAAGGACACTGCGCGGGCTGGCACCCGGCTGGCGCCCTTGGTCGTCATGGCTTGCGTCATGGGCACCTCGCGAGGTACCCCGCCTTGAACTCTCCGCCTCCTCGTGAACCAGCCTGACGAGGCCGTGCCTGAGGAAGTTCCTTGTCGTCCGCCCCGCGAGGCTTGGCCCCTCGCGAGGGTCTTGAGCTTGCTTTGATGAAGATGGGCCATGCTGGGCCCCCTTTGAGCCACGCTGCAGGCCGCAGGCAGGCAAGTCTGGGGACCCCCGTTCCCAGAACGCCGACATCTTTGCCACCCATTCAGATGTGGGTGCTGAAGAAAAAGAACTAATCTCTTATGCAGGGTCAGGTCTCCAGACGTGCTCAAAACGTCTGAAGAATTTGCTGGAGACCTGAATGTGCCTGAAAGGATGCAGGCTAATCATGAAGAAATGAATTTTCATTTCTCACATCCTCATACTGAATTATCTGTGCTATTGCTTGATGAAATTGATCTGATGATATTGATGTCATATTCTTCGGTGATGAAGTATATGAGTTCGTAAGTTGCACTAATTCATCTACAGGATGATCAACCCAAAGCAAATGAGTGGGTCCTCGATAGTGGATGTACAAATCACATGACAGGTGACAAGAATCTATTGATGGATGCTCCTTTATCACCGTCACATCTGAAGCATATCATCTTCGTTGACAAAGGCAAAAGTCAGGTATCGGGTCTAGGTAAGGTTGCGATCTCAAAGGATCGTCACATGGACAAAGTCATGGTTGTTGAGTCCTTAGGATACAACCTCATGTCTGTCTCAATGCTTTGTGATATCGATATGGTTGTTGTATTTGGAAGATATCATTGTGTCGTGATCATGGAAACTGACCATTCCAAAGTCTTCGAAGGCTTTAGGAGAGGAGATCTGTATATTGTTGATTTCTCTACAGGACCGCAACCAGCCGTGTGCTTACTCGCAAAAGCTTCAGAAGGCTGGCTATGGCATCGACGACTTGGTCATGATGGCATGAGGAATCCACACACGCTTGCGAAGAAGAAGCATGTTATTGGCATTGAGAATGTCAAATTCCTCAAGGATCACTTATGCGGAGCTTGTGAAGCTGGAAAGATGACAAAGGCCTAGCATCCAGCGAAGACTGTCATGACTACCACTCGACCATTTGAATTGCTTCACATGGATCTCTTTGGTCCTAACCACTATTCTACAATTCTGAATGATGCATCTCAATATGGATTTGTTATTCTTGATGATTATTCTCGTTACACGTGGGTGCACATTGTCACTTACAAACATGAAGTGCAGGAAGTCTTCAAACGATTTTCCTCGAGGGGTTCAACCAACTTTGGTGTGAAGATCAAGCACATCAGATCTGACAATGGGACCGAGTTCAAGAATTCCGGTCTAGATGGCTATCTTGATGAACTTGGTATTACTCATGAGTTATCTTCTCCTTATACTCCTCAGCAGAATGGCGTCATGGAGTGTAAGAACAGAACCCTCACTGAAATAGCTCGGACTATGCTTGATGAATACAAGACGCCTCGTCGCTTCTGGATTGAGGCAATTGATACTGCGTGCCACATCGTATATCTTCACAAATTCTTCAACAAAACTGCGTATGAACTCCTCACTGACAAAAAGCCCAATGTGAGTTATTTCAAAGTCTTCAGTGCTAAATGTTGGATTAGAGATCCTCATCACACTTCCAAATTCTCACCGAAAGCACATGAAGGTTTTATGCTTGTTTATGGAAAGGCCTCGCACACCTACAGAGTCTTCAACAGCGTTCTTCACAAAGTTGTTGAAACTGTAGATGTGCAGTTCGATGAAACTAATGGCTCACAAAGAGAGCACCTACCTTCTGTGATAGATGAACCAGCACCTAAGGATTCTATCAAGTTCAAGGCTACTGAGGACGTCATTCCTACCAAAGAATCTGGTGAAGAATTCATTCCAGATCGTGATGATCACCGGGCTAGCGCACCTGAAGAAAATGGTGCTGAAGAAAATGCTCCTGAAGGGAATGCTGATCAAATTCCTCGAAGACAACCCACTCATCCTCGCATTTCTAATGAAGTGCAAATTGAGAAGATCATTGATGACATTGAAGCACCAAGTCCTCTCACACGCTCAAAATCTTCACATTTATCTAACTTTTGTGGGCACTTTGCTTTTGTCTCTATCTCAGAGCCCACTAAGGTAGATGAAGCATTTCTGGAGCCTGAGTGGATTCGGGCTATGCAAGAAGAATTACATCAGTTCGAGCTCAACAACTTCTGGGAACTGGTCAAACGTCCAGATCCTCGCAAGCACAACATCATTGGCACAAAGTGGATCTACCGCAACAAGCAAGATGAAAATGGTCTTGTGGCGAGGAATAAGGCACAGCTTGTAGCTCAAGGCTACACACAGGTTGAAGGAATTGATTTTGATGAAACTTTTGCACTTGTTGCTAGACTTGAGGCTATTCGCATATTACTTGCTTACGCTAACCATCATAATATCATCTTATATCAAATGGATGTGAAAAGTGCATTCCTCAATGGTAAGCTTGAGGAAGAAGTATATGTTGCTCAACCCACAGGTTTTGAAGATCCAAAGAATCCCGACAAAGTCTTCAGACTCAACAAGGCCTTGTATGGCCTCAAGCAAGCCCCTCGGGCGTGGTATGATACTTTGAAGGAATTATTCATGAAGAAAGGCTTCAAACCCGGTTCACTCGACCCAACTCTTTTCACTAAATCTTATGATGATGAATTGTTTGTGTGCCAAATCTATGTTGATGATATTATCTTTGGCTATATTGACCAACATTATAGTGATGAATTTGCCTATATGATGAGTGAAGAATATCAAATGTCTATGATAGGAGAATTGAAATTCTTTTTAGGTCTTCAAATTAGTCAACAACACAATGACATATTCATATCTCAGGAGAAATACCTCAAAGATGTATTGAGGAATTTCGGCATGCATGATTGCAAAGGGGTCAAAATCCCAATGCCCACAAATGGTCATCTATGCACTGATGAAAATGGTCAAGACTTCGATCAAAAGGTATACCGCTCCATGATTGGGTCTTTATTGTACCTATGTGCATCTAGGCCAGATATTATGCTTAGTGTTTGCATGTGTGCCCGATTTCAAGCTACATCGAAGGAATACACCATAAGGCTGTGAAGCATATTCTTCGATATCTAGCTCACACACCAACACTTGGATTATGGTATCCCAAGGGCTCTTCATTTGATCTCATTGGATATTCAGACTCTAACTATGCTAGCGATCGCGTGGACCACAAGTCAACATCAGGCACATGCCATTTCCTCGGACGATCTTTGGTCTGTTGGTCCTCAAAGAAACAGAACTGCGTATCTCTCTCCACTGCAGAAGCTAAGTACATTGCTGCTGGATCGTGCTGTGCTCAATTACTATGGATGAAGCAAACTCTCAAGGACTATGGCGTCAACGTGAAGAATGTGCCTCTCTACTGCGACAATGAGAGCGCTATCAAGATTTCTCACAACCCAGTTCAGCACTCGAAGACAAAGCACATCCAGATTTGTCATCATTTTCTTTGTGATCATGTGTTGAAGGGCGATATCTCCATCTGCCATGCAAGCACTGAAGATCAGCTGGCCGATATCTTCACTAAGCCCTTGGATGATAAGAGATTTAGCAAGTTGCGGTGTGAGCTAAATATCCTAGAATCTTCGAATGTTCTCTGAAATGGACACTCATCCTAACACTTATGCTGACTTGATGACTTAGATGCGCAACACACGAAGTAACGTTTTTCTTCAATCAATGAAGACTAACCCTCTAAGTGTGAAGAAATTAACGAAGAAATTGACTCTCAGATCCCTACGACAATTGTACGTGGTGTCTGAAGCCAACTTTCTTATACGATGGGTTACGCCACCACAAAAGTTGAAAATCTTCAATTTGAGTTTTTTTTGTTTTGAAATTCATCAGTTTTTCAAATTCTTCAACTTGCAATATGTTCACTATTTCCGTCATTTGTCTTCATTTGAATATATATATATATATATATATATATATATATATATATATATGAGTTTATGTCCTCTACAACATTCACTTGTTGCTAATTCTTCAAGTTAACTTTTTCCGCTAAGTGAATGTGATCGGACCCTTCCCCCTCTATGCTAAACTCAGTATAATCTTTTCACAAATTCTTCATGTGCGTTCTGATTTGAAACTCGTTCAAAATCTTCATTGTGTACTTGACAGTTGAAGAAATTGCGAACGAAAACTTAAAAAATCTTATCTGAATTTTCGGCTTTGCCGCTCAGACCGTTCCGCATTCCACGATAAAATACTTATCTATTCACCCATGATCCAACAAGATCACCACCTCACAGTACGTGGGTGACACAGGTCACGTGAATGAGAAGGGCCAGGGGCACGTTCGTCCGAAATCTTTGGACGCACAGTTTTTCACTGCCGCTATAAATACCCCTGCCTCTTCCTCACTTCACTTTTACTCTGCTCTACCTCTCTCCCGCTCGAGCTTCCCAAACCCTAGCGCCACCGCTACTTCATTGTCGCCGGTGAGAAAGAGCTTCACTGCCTCAACCTCGTCGCCATCGTACTCACGTCGGTTGTAGATTTCTTTACTTCGCTGCCGCCGTAGTTGTCTTCCTCTGCCAAGTTAGGGCGTGGAAGATCTGAACGGACGAACTTCACCTCAACACTTCCAAGTTCGTTGTGTTCTTCACTTCGGGTAATTAAAAGTTACTTTTATTGCCCGCTTTGATTCATGTGTTTTCTTAAAAATCTCCAAAGGTGTTTATTCTTCAAATCTTCACACACTAAACACCTCACATGTTATCTGTTCTTGATTCATTTCTCTATGCAATGATTTTCTTCAAGATTCCTCAATTGTGTGGATTTTCAAATCTGTACAACTCTAGAACCTAAGATAAAGAACGCTTAGTGAAATTCTTCAAAACTCATCGGTCAAATTCCTCAAACCTATTCTTTTTGAAAATCTTCTGAGAATGCATATGACCTCTCCAAATTCCTCGCAACTATACTCTGTTCACAGGTACACATGTCTGTTGCTGAATCACTAGGTTCTCATCAACTTAACTCATTTGCAGTGTTCCTCGAAGAAAAGTTGCATACCTCTCCAGAAACTTCAGTTGTTCATCCTCAGCTGAAGAAAATGGCTGACGGTAAGAAACCACAGAAGGGAGGAAAGAGGCCTGAGGTTAATACTGCGTTTGAAATCCCTGAGGACATTTATGCTGGATACTGCACTCCTGATGAGGCCAAGTTTGGCAAGGAGGACAAGAATCAGCACAAGGTGCGCATACAACGGATTGAGAGGAGATGGGAACGAGAATGGAGGGAGTACAGGTATGTTACTCCCAAGTACATGAAGAAATTCGCGCTCAACCCTCCATGCTCAAGACCTCCATTGGCACCTGGCAAACTGGCAGATCCCACCAGCCTCAAGCGTGGTGAGGACTATGTTGATGAATGGGCAAGGCGTCAGGCCAAACTGGCCAAACAAGCAAAGGCAGCAGTGAAGAAATTCAATGAAGACTCTGCTGCTGCTGCTACCGCTGCTGAGGCCTCTGCTAGTAAGCCCAGAAAGGCAATGCCTAAGAAGCCTTCCCACAAGTCAAGTGCTTCTCCTTCAATGCCCTCACGGCCAAGCTCCTCGGCAATGCCCTCAAGGCCAGAATCTTCAAAGCCCTCACGGCAAATTCCTCAGTCTGCTCCTCCTCCTCCTCCTCCAAAGTCCTCAGTTCCTCCGACAAAGTCTTCAGCTGCTCCGACCAAATCTTCGACACCTGTGCATCTTGCCACGTGCCAAAGAACAACTGGCATCTCTATTGCCTCAGGAGCATCTGCTAGTTGCACTGCTGCACCAAGTTCCTCAGCCGGTCCATCTCTGCTGAAGAAAAAGGCCACTGCTGGACGATGCCTTCACCCAAGTCCTCACAAGAAGCAGGTTGCCTTCCAAATCCCCTCTGATGACGATGAGGCTGATGATGAAGAACTTGCTGAAATCATCAGGGACAGGCAAGCCAAGGCCGCTAGAGCCAAAGGCAGCAATGTGCCACTAATTCTGGATCCCAAGTTGATCCTTGACTTCATTGACTTATGGCACAAGGACCCCACTACACCTTTGCCGGAGATGAACCTCACTCCTGGTCAAAGTCATTTTCTGACTCACTTCATTGAGGAAGAGAAGTGGAAATATGAAGAAAGTGTAGTACAAGAAACATCGCTACCTCAAGGGCAGTGTCCTCACTCTTACCCCAGAACAACTCATTGCTTTGCAAACTGAAATTAAGCAACTGAGTGATGATTTCAATCGGTACCATGCTGATTGGAAGAGAGCAAAGGTTCGGTTCGTCAATTTGACGAAGACATTTACTTCAACTGCCACTGCTCCTGTGCACGTTGAAATTCCTCAGGCTGAAGCATCTGCTTAGCCTACTGAAGAACATGCCAGCACCGCTGATGTCAGTCAGGCTGCTGAAGAAAATGAGAGTACCAGGGCTGATGACTCCATTCCAGCCGCTGAAGAAACTGCCAGGGCATCCACTAGTGGTGCGCTTGAAGAAACTGACCAAATCAGGACAATTGCATCAGTTGTGCCTGAGGTAAATGAACGAAAGTACTCTGCACCTCCTGCGCCTACACCAACTCCGATCCTTCCATTTGCATCAGATGCGAAGAAGACCAAGGCCGTCGAACGTGCTGCTGTGAAGAAAAGGAAGGCATCAGCTTCATCAAATTCTTTAACTCCAAAGAAGATGAAGACTCTGATCAGTTCAATTGACAATCCTATTGATGCCGTTCCTGTCTCCTTCATGCCATCAAAGGACCTTGTTCCGTTTGGTGAAGATTATGAGATTGCCGAGGAATCCGATGAAGAAACTCCTTCTGCTGCTTTGACAGAGCAGTTGGACGAAGAAATTGAAGTGGATAGAATCCCTTCAACCCCAGTCATCTCCTCACATATGCCTCAGTTCACTGCTGAAGAGGCAGGTGTTGAAGAAATGGAAGATGAGGATGTGGACATCGGATGTACCACACCAGTACTAAATGATGACTTTTGGGAAAGTCAGTACCCCAACTCTCCGTTGTTCACTCCTCTCCAAGCTGTTCCTCAGTCCCCAGCTGCTACTGAAGTACAGGTGGGATCTGATGAACCTCGTGCAACCCCGTCTGTCCATGAGGAAATTCCAGCCACTAGTGCTGAAGAAAATGTGAATGAAGAAGTGATGACCCAGGCTGCAGCTGCAGAAGAAACTGAAATTCCTCGGTATGAGGAACCTGAGATTGCGATTCCTGAGGTGGTACTGCAAATCACTGACACCCCTCAACCCAAGCCAAAGAATCCCTTCTCCAAGAAGCCAAAATTCAAGGCTGATGATTTCTTTGGCGAGCGTGTGTTCTTCACTGATTTTAACCCATATGACAATGCTCGTCTTAGAAGGAAGTGCTTCTGGACTGCCAGCTAGGCCAACTTCTATTCCTCAGTTCTCTTTGACAAGGACAAAGTCTTCGACCATGAGCACATTCCTCACGTGGACATGGAATCTATGCCTTGATTCACGCCGGTCCTCAATATGCTTCACAATGCAGGTCTCCTTAACTTTTGCACTGACATCGTTGACTGGAATGAAGAGCTAATTCTTCAATTCTATGCAACACTGCATATCACTGGTGAAGCACATGACATCAACTCCTGGGTGTTGGACTGGATAACCGAAAACACTCATTACAAGGCACCAGCCTCTGAATTGCTTCGTGCCATGCCAATTAGTCCTCCACCAGAAGGCGCTCACTGTCTGTATGATGAACCTGAACTCACTGATCACTATATGCAAGTGCTCATGAAGCCGCTGAAGCCTGGACAAGCCCAAAGGACCAAATTCCTCATGAAGGATTTGCTGTATGTACCAAGGACCATCTATTGCATTCTGACGAAGACTATCAGCCCAATCAAATGTCATGATTCATCAGATGAAGAAATTGTGGGGATAATGAAGAATATGCTCTTCAACATCATGCATGGTATCCCTATCAATTACCATGATTTCTTCATGAGGACTATAGCGAATGTTGCACTTTCACCGTTTGAGCTAAAGCCTTATGCTCCATGGATCATGAGATTCCTCAGATCAAGGTCTTCACTCAACTACAAGGCTGATACTCTTAACCATGGCAGCTACTTGCCCCCTATTGAAGTCCTCAAATGGACATATTCCTCAACTGAAGGAAAGGGAAAGGCACCTGCTATTATCGATGAAGGCACTCATCCATTGGATGGTCAGTTCCACAAAGCTGCATCTTACTCCACCAATGATGACTCTGCCACTCATGATACTGCTGCCAATGCTACCAAGACAAGTCCTCAAGCTACTGCTCCTCGTGTGCTGACTGATCATGAACTACTGATAAGTCTTCACTAGAAGGTGGATCGAAACCACAAGTGGGTTAAGCGTCAGTTTGGCTCTATTCTTCACACATAATGCAGTGAAGAAAAACCACTACTACCTCCATGAAGTGTTTGATCGCACCTGGGCTATTCTGTCACATCTATATGGTGAAGAAGATCTGAAGCAAATGGGCTTCAAGGAAGACTTTGACTGGTCTGCACCTCCACCGAAGAGATTCAAGAAAGTCAAGGTTCCTTCCTTGGTGGCCAGCTCATATTCTTCATCACGCGCCACGGACAAGCATGAAGACTTGGACGACACTGCAGCAGGCCCTACAACGACTCAAGACCCTGACGACGCTGGCGCTCCTCCATCATGATGATATTCTTCAGGGGCGTTAGTCCTCAGTTTCAACCCTTTTGGTCATTCGATGACAAAGGGGGAGAAATTTGAGTTAGTCTTCAAGCGGGTCTATCTTATATGGGCATTTTTTGCTAAGTTACAACTCTCGTTCTTCTGATGACTTTGCTGGATCGAGTTGTAATCTTAAACTCTATGGTGACCTGATACTTTTGTTATGTTCTTTTGCATGCTTATTCCTCTTTAATGTTAATACATGCATGCTGAATTACATCAGTCACCATATTTCATCATGCATTTTCAAATTCTTCATATTATATATCAAATGCGTGCATGAATTACAAGATATAGGGGGAGATCTCCATGATTATACTCTTCAAGTGTGCTTTGCTTCAAAAGCAAATTCCTCACTATGCACATCTTCAGGGGGAGTTCTTCTATATCTTGCAATCAAATTCCTCAATATCAGTATTTACACTTCACATGTTTATCCCCGATGAAAACTTCACCTATATTGTCATCAATCACCAAAAAGGGGGAGATTGTAAGTGCATCTAGTGCCCCTTATTGATTTTGGTGTACTGAAGACTTATAGGTTAAGGGACTGATGCTTTTGTGAGTGTACACAGGTCTATAAGTCTATGAGGAGTTGGATATTTACAGAGAAAGTCGACCCCTAAAAATGAAGTTCTTTAACTAAAGACTTTGAATTTCTGAAGACTTTCTGAAGACTTTGAAAGTGAAGAAATTGGTGTGACCTTGAAGACTAGGCAATCATTCGAGGAACATGAAGCGTGAAGACTTTGTTTTCATAGTTTCATTTTCTCTTTCTTGAGTCATAGGAAACACCGTACTGTTAAAGGGGGTCGAGGAAATACTAAGGAAAAATTTCCATGTGATGCTCAACACAAAATCCTACACCTACCAATCCCTTCAAGTGAAGCCATTGGAAATCTCATACAGTTCAGTCATATTCTTCAGTGACAGAGACAAAGTTCTTCTGGTCTCTGAAGAATTTGTTCTGACTGAGGAGTTAGGAATTCTCTAGTGCGGATTGCCTACAAGTGAGGAACATGATAGCCCTGAGGTATTTGAGAGTCAAATATTCCGACCGTTGTTGTGCTACGCACCAGCTGTCCCAAAATATCTACCCACCTAATGGTCATATCAGTCAAGGGCATTTATGTCTTATCATGTCGGGCTGCTCCCCGGCTATAAATAGCCACTAGTTGGTTGGCTGCTATGAGAGAAACTGACACTTGTCATTTGAGAGCAACCCATCCTCCGAGGACTTTGAGCAAAAATCATCAAGTGAGGAAATCCCAAACCCAAACCTACAAAACCCCAAAGTGATTGAGCATCACTGAAGAGATTGATCCTGCGTGGATCCGACGCTTGTTTCCTTTGAAGACTGTGCTTCTTCCAGACGGTTAGGCGTCAAGGTCTAGAGCATCCAAAAGGAATTGTGGATCACCGAGTGACCGAGTTTGTGAAGGTTCGGAAGTCACTTGAAGACTTACAACGAGGGATTGGGCGAGGTCTATGTGACCTTAGCTCAAGGAGAATACGGTGAGGACTGTGTGTCTGGGACTATGTGTCCTCGAGTTTAAATACTCAGCCGCTCCAACCAGATGTACAACTGAGACAGTAGTTGGAACTGGTCTACCAAATCATTGTCTTCACCGAGCTAACTGGTTCTATCTCCTCAACTCTTTCATTTCCTCATGTATGTTGTTGTGTGCCTGTTCATATCTATTTGAAGACATTGACTGAAGACTTTCTCAATTTCCTCAGTTCCATTTCTTTAGTCTGTCCGTCTTCTTCCTTGTGTTATCCTGTGTTTACGCTTTCTGTACTCTGTGCTTGTCTTCATTTCATCATGATGACTATGCTTGTGTTCTGTTATGTTCCTTTCTGAATACTTATTCCGCTGCAAGTAGTTCTTCATTTAGGAATTTCCTCACCAGCAAATTCCTCAGTGAAGAATTCATAAGAATCGCCTATTCACCCCCCTCTAGTTGATATAACGCACTTTCATGAATGTTGATACATTTTTCTATAAGTTTGGTGAAAGTAGAGGTACATTGACTTCAGACAAAACTTAAATGCACAATGTGGACTAGTTCCTCCGTCCAGGTGCGTGCCATGTCCTATCTTGTCATCACAACAAGGTTAGCTATTAGAGTACTACTACCTCCCTTCCAGTTTAAAGTGCTTGATTCAAAAATTTCACCTACTCTTAGCAAGATAGTAGAGGCGGTGGAATAGTTTTTGAAGTCTGCAAAAGTACTCAACTAATGGTGTCGTTCTTCACAAAAAAATGTGTTTACCAATGCATGCATGAACACTAGTACTCTAACCCCCTCTCTTCTTCAACTCTTTGCCACATCAGCATGTTTGCTATTCCCCTGTGCATGATACCAGCTAAGATACCACCATTATGGCCAGCCTTAATCATCGCATGCAATAATTTAGTGCACCTTGAAATATGAACATGTGTGGGGCGTGTATGTTTTTAATGACTTGAGACTATACCTAGCCCGACATGCAAGATGACTTATTATGCACCGTTCCCCATACCTGTAGGAAGCCCGTTTGACTCCAAATCTTTTCCTCTCCATGTGTGGAAACAATATGCCTGCCAGACTCTCCTTATCCCTCTGGCGGTCACACCACTCCACCCCGTGTGAAAAAATATGCATGCATGACTCTCCTCCCCCCATGCTCGTCCAATCTTTTCCACCCCTTCCCTCCCCTGTAATTTCCTCCAAGAAATATGCCTACATAGCTGTTACATTAATCATGCAACATATCTTCCGGGACGCTGCTTCAGTTACTTAACTGCAGGTGCATTGGGTCACTCACATATGGGCCCAACAAGGGTCTGGCCCACATGTCAGTGACGCAACTGGACCTGCAGTTAAGTCAGTGCAGCTCAGTCCATATCTTATGTAGGTGTGCCATTGCTCGCTATAAATACTGCGCCTCCCACGGCATTCAGAAGAACGCTCACGTTCATCGCTATCTCCCTCCTCCCTCTCACGTCGACCACCATGGCATCGCCCCTCCCAAGCCCTAAACGCCCCTCGCTGCACCGTCCGGACGGTCACGCGTCGCCGTTCCGTTCCTCGCCGCCACTAGTCGAGGAGGACGCGCCGGCATTCCACTCCTCGCCGCGACGCGTCGAGGTGGACACGTCAGCGTTCCCAATCTCGCCAGCACGCGCGTAGGCTCCCCGCTACAAGGAGAATGCCGCGCCGCCTTCCGAGCCCCCCCCAGCCTTGAGGAGCTTTTGAAAGATGATCTCGCCATGTGGGAGGCATTGCCGCCGGCAGAGCACGCCAAAATAGAGGTGGAGAAGAAGGCCGAGGAAGAGAAGCGCACCGTGGGGTAAGCTGCCTGGCAGCTCTATTTCACATCCGAGAGAGTCAGGCAATTGGCTCTTTGGTAGAAGGCTCATGCAAGGGCCGTGAGGGTGGCGGAGGACGCCCGTGCCAAAGCCCTGAGTGCAGTCGGGCCCAAGTGCCTCATCTACGCTTGGCGGTATGTGGACCGGGTGCACGCTTCCAGCAAGGAGGAGTACCTGCTGGCGCCGGATCACCACACCAGTGAGATCGCGCTCGCCCGCCGGCAAGCCACCAATGAGCACCTCGCGAGTTGCGAGGCTGAGGAAGAGGCGTTATGTCGGCGCGCTGGGAAACGGACGCGCACCAGGGCACTCGTGGCGCGCCACAAGCGCTCCTGCGAGCGTCGTGGCTTTTAGTAGGGAATATAATTTAGTTTTGTAAGGTGGTCTCATTAGTTTTGGGACGCAAATGATAAATCCCAAACGTTCGAGAATTATTAGCGTCCTTAATTAAGTATGTAAGATGGAATGTTTGGAAACCTTGTGTATCCGTACGCATTTTGTAAGTAGGTGCATACAGCACAAACTTTAGTACTATATACTATCGCACTACACGTCTCTCTCTATATATGCTTGTAGACTGTGCTACTCCCTCCGACAAGGTGAATAAGTCATCTTTGGTTGTGCACCGTGACCAAGTAGGAGGGAAGACTTTATACACCTAGACGGAGGGAGTACTACTATTACTTATGTACGGGAAAATGCATGTTTTAACATTATGATGCGGTTTTTGTAAAAGTAAAAAAACAGCACTAGTCAAACTTGTCAAATGATTCAATGCAAAACAAATGCAAAAAAGCTCATTTGATTGTTTACTTTTAGGTTCCTTCTCTGTGGTTATTTCTCTGTCGTACTTTGTACAGCTTATCTCACTGGTTGGAAAGGCATGCAAATTCCCAAACCGCTTCCTACACCCTGTATCGAATTTTTTGCCTAACAAGTTGTGTCGTGCAATTGGAATTCCAAGTTGAGTACTAGTACTACTAGTAGGAGTACCACGGGCCAGTTCGTTTAGGCTTCTAGATTAGTAGTAATCCCTTTACTACTAGCTCCGTCCTGGTTTATTGGTCCCCACTATAATCTGTGTCAAATTTTGATCATAAATTTAACTAATGAAATGTTTGTGATGTCACATGCACTAAAATTTTATCAGTTAAATCTTTGGTCAAAATTTACCACAAATTACAATGGTGACGAATAAACCAAGACGGAGGTACTCCCTCCATTTTTGTATACAAGGCCACTATAAAAATACATTTTGCATCTATACAAGGCCGCCAACAGTAATCGAGACAAATATTAATGATGTTTCCTCGTACCAGTGACCCATGGTTTAATTACTAGCATGCATGTAGTGGATGATAATGACAAACTCATCTACTTCCTCTCTCATGACCACTCAATTTCTTCTAATGTGCATGCACCCTATCAATTAACCCGCTAAACGAGAAAATAAATTGACTTGTAAAGCACACATTGATTTTTATCTTGGTACCTGTAATTTGAGTGTGTGGCCTTGTATATAAAAATGAAGGGAGTACTAGTAGTACTAGTAGTTTAGAAGCCCAAATAAATGAGTGAGGTGCCTTAATGTTACTCTCCACTGTGACTAGTCTTATGAGAAAAGCTGCAGAAGAGATGGCTTATTTTTTAAGCCGCCAAAAGAACTGGCCCTAAGAGTAGTAGCTAGGGGTACTAGGAGTAGTAGCCAGGGATCGAGTGTGCGAGATGAACCGGAGAAAGTAAATGCAGAGAGATGTGATGGTTGCTTGTCCGTTTATTTTACCAGGCCATTTATTACTGGCAGTGGTTGGGTTTTGTGATACGACGGCTTTACTGCCGCGCCACAAGCGGGGTGAGACTCCCGTGCAGTGCCGCCCTCTACACTTGTACTACATCGGTCGTGGTTTATTAGTCCCCCATTGAATTTCACTAAAGATTTAACTGATAAAATGTTAGTGCATGTCAACAAAAACTATATCATTAGATTCTATTTGAACATAGTTTTCAATGATATAATTTTGTTTGACATGCATCAACATTTATCGTACTATATATAATGTTAGTTCAATTTTTGGTCGTACTAATCTATAGTAAGGTCCCCATGCATTGCAAGGAAGAGTGAAATGCATTGATCGGGGAGTTGTTTATTTTGACAAAGGATGTGGGGGTCATCTCATGTGTAACGGGTGTTGATAGGTTTCTTCGGATATTATTTCATCTCTAGAGCTCACAAACATCCGGGTGAAATAGATAAAAAAGGTATCTTTTGCAAACAAAAGCATTCAACTGTTCAACCTGCATCCAAAACTTGTGAAGAAATAACACTTATTGTGCTTTGCAAGAAATGATGTTTAAGAATTAGTTTTTGAGTATCGATTATTATACATGTTGGCTACAAATGACATGGCACTTTCTTATAGTCAACAGTTGGCTATATTACTAAGTATTAACCATGCCCTTATACACCTAGACGGAGGGATTAAATCAGGGTGACTTAGAAGGGGGCAGAGGAGATGTAAGAAATGGTTCATCGTAAGTCTTTCACCAGTACTGTAGTAAAAATTCATACATGGAAGATTCTAGGCTAAACGATAAATGGATACGCTTTTATTCATGCGCGATACTCCAATAGAGCAAGATCATGCATGGAAGTTTCCACATGCTTAGACAGCGGATTTCATTGAGCGAAGACTAATGATCAACATTTAACTTGGTAATGCATATGTCCAGGTGAACCTCCTTGGAGTCCCCGTGCACCGCGTTGTGGGGTAATCATACCATGCGTCTTCCATGTCCACATCGGCTGGAAGGTCCCAGCTATGCATAGTCCTAGTCAGCATCATGGAGCCGGTGTCTACCTCTGAGGGGTAGTAACAGTGAGCACGCACCCGTACATCGGCCTCATGTTAGTCTTAGCGTCAGCGGCATCACCCCTGACACACACTACAGAGAAGGGGCGGCGGCCTGCACGGGCCTCACCGGTGCCCACGATCAAGAGGAAGACGCTGTCGTCCTCCTCCGAGACTAGCAGGCGGCGGTGATCCTCCAGCGACTCCGGCATGGTGAACGGATAGCATGTCTCGTACTTGATGTTCTCCACCAAGGGCTAGTACTGACCGCTGCACGCATCCGTGAGGTGATGCACATGTCCGACAGCGAGCCCCAAAATGGCATCAGGCACTCATAGCAGTAGACAAAGGGCTCGTTGGAGGCATCGACCAGGCCGTCCATGAAACGGGAGTGGCTGTAGGGGACGTTGCGCCAGTTGAATATATGAGCAAGTTACTACGAGATTTAATCCGAATAAGCACAAAATAAATCATGACGGCTATAACAGAGATGAAACTAATCATGTGGACTAGCATAGTAGATGAACACATATAATATAGTAGGATACAGAGTAGAAACATGAATTCTACCACGATTTTGAACAGGAAGGACAAAAACACATATGATGCAACGGGACCAGCACCGTTGGCTTGAAGAATTAGTTTTTTTAGTATTAATTGTTATACATGTTGGCTACAGATGGCATGGCACTTTCTTGTAGTCAACCGTTGGCTATACTATTAAGTATTAACCATGCCCTTATACACCTTCACGGAGGGATTAAATCAGGATGACTTGGAAGGGGCAGAGGAGATGTAATAAATGGTTCATAGTAAGTCTTTCACCAGTACTGTAGTAAAAGTTCATACATGGAAGATTCTAGACTAAACCATAAACGAATACACTTTTATTCATGCGCGATACACCAATAGAGCAAGATCATGCATGGAAGTCTCCACATGCTTAAACAGCGGATTACATTGAGCGAAGACTAATGATCAACATTTAACTTGATAATGCATATGTCGAGGTGAACCTCCTTAGAGTCCCCGTGCACCGCGTTGGCGGGTAAAGGATACCATGGGTTTTCCAAGTCCACATCGGCGGGAAAGTCCCAGCTCCGCAGAGCCCAAGTCCGTTCGATGAGGACGGTGTCGCCGCCCACGTGACCCGGAGGGGTAGTAACACTCAGCACGCACCCGTACATCGGCCTCATGTCAGTGTCAGCGTCAGCGGCGTCGCCCCTGACACACACTACATAAACGGGGCGGCGGCTTGCGCGGGCCTCGCTGGTACCCACGATCAAGAGGAAGATGCTGTCATCCTCCTCCGAGACTAGCAGGTGGCGGTGATCCTCCAGCGACTCTGGCATGGTGAACGGGTAGCACATCTCGTACTTGATGTTCTCTGCCAAGGGCCAGTAGTGACCGCTGCACGCATCCGTGAGGTGATGCACCATGTCCCCCGGCGAGCCCCAAAATGGCATCAGGCACTCATAGCAGTAGACGAAGGGCTCCTTGGAGGCATCAACCAGGCCGTCCATGAAATGGGAGTGGCTGTAGGGGACGTTGCGGCAGTTAAATATATGTGCAAGTTACTACGAGATTTAATCCGAATAAGCACAAAATAGATCATGACGGCTATAATAGAGATGAAACTAATCATGTGGACTAGCATAGTAGTAGGATACAGAGTAGAAACATGAATTCTACCACGATTTTGAATAGGAAGGACAGAAACACATACCGTGCAACAGGAGCAGCACCATTGGCGTTGAGGTTGTCGCCCATGTCATTGAGTAAGAGGTTGCCGAGGTCGGGGAAGAAGTCGTGGCTGCCAGCAGTCGCGAGAGTGCGCTCCCCAAATTTCAACAGCGCCCGCCGAATGGAGCACAGGAGGGAGTGGCTATAGGGGACGTTGCGGCCGCCGAATGGAGCACAGGAGTAGCACACGAAGAAGTAGATGGTGTCCTTACTAGTACTCCCTAGTCTTTATCTATCTGTATCTACTCTTATAGAAAACCGAGTTGGTGATGATGGCGTGCCTGCCATCTTGTAGTATAGACCGTCCGATCTATATTTGACGGATATAAAGCCAACTATGAAAATTTTACAAAAGATACCCGCACCTCTCTCCACATTTACAGATAAGGCCTTGCCTCGTTCATCCTTATCTCCCACAACCTCGTGCTCCTCCCTAAGTCTCTATCTCTACTCTTATCTCTATCTCTACTACTCTTCTTTGTTTTCTATAACAAATCGAATAGTACTGTGCCGTCTGCTGCACGCCCGGCTGAACACGCCTCCTCGCCTCCATCATCACCAACTGAGTCTTTTATAGGAGTAGGAGTAGAGAAAAAACTGAGTTGGTGATGATGGTGTGTCGTGCAATGCACGGGCATCTTGCTATTTTTTTGCATATAATTCCAAACACCACGTAGACATGATCTTTGAGCATGGTTTGTAGTCATTCCACGCTCGAGCATTGAAGTTTGTAACTATTTTAGATTAGAATATACTACTCCTCTGGTGCTAGTAGTAGAGAAGAGTCCTACTCTACTACTCTACTCAAGCAAGTTAGGGCATATTAGTAGGTATTGTAGGGAGTACCAGTACTGTGATCACTCAAGCAAGTTGTCTGGCATCGATAAGACCCTACGTTGCTGGTATATGTCTCGTAAGTCAAGCGGCGTGCTGTAGTCATTATCACCTATCCACTTCCCACAGCACATATTCGCTTCTCCATCTTTGTCCGCACATAATCTCGTCCAATCTTCCATCCCTCTAAGGCGCCTCCCCCCCTCGTCCGAAACCCAAGCACTAACAATGGCAGAACCGAGCAGCGTCCGCCGAAAGAGTGGCTGGAATTCGCCCCCCACAGAGGTAATCAAGCTCATTGTTTCACGTGTGGACAATCTCAGTACCATGCCGCTTGCTGCATGCTCGTCGGGGCTGTACCATTTACTTAAAGCCCTCAGGCCGGAGCTTTTTAAGCCAGCTCCTTGCTTGCTGATGCCGCCTGATCTTCAGAAATGGCATGTCACTCAACATAACGATGGTAGGGTGGCGAGCATCAACCCCCTTGACTGCGATCCGATCCCCGTCACCCTCAACTACATTAACAGTATGTACTGGGTCGGCATGAACACGTCTTGGATGGTGCTCGTCGACGGTCGTGGCAGTTGGATGCTCGTGGAGGTCTACACCCGGCGATTGATCCCCCTTCCTTCGATTAACACTACACTGCTTTGGCACCGCGGCCTAGAATACTCAGAATCTTACAGTAGCCAACATGATACCAAGTTTGATTTTCTCAAGGTTGTAATGTGCCAAGTGCCCACAAGATCTGTGAATTATAAAAACTTCACGCTAATTGCGTTCTTCAACCGCGGTCTCGCCTATCTAACAGGTCATTGCGGTAAGTGGATAAATCTACACGTCCATCGCAGGATCATGCATCCTCCATGGTTCTCTGATGCCATTGAACACAAGGGCTTCATTTACGCGGTCGACTCCTTCTATGGCTGGATGTATTGCTGGCCTACTCCAGTCATCGCTACAATCGGCTGTTACAGCAGTATGTTACTTTCCTATGATATCATGATGGCTTGCTTATATTACTGTCAACATTTACTGAAAAATATTCATGCTCATAACATGATGTTCTTAACATTGACTACATCAAGAGCCCTTTTTTATTTGACTCCAACTTGATATGATGGTGTAGGCCGCCTGGTGTCCCTACCCTTCCTAATCCCAGAACCTTTCAAAGAAAAGCGGCATGGCAGTTGCAGGTCGTTCCTGGCTTGATCAGACAACAGCGAACGATTGATGATCGTTCGCATGTACCGGACATGTTGTTTCACGGAATACAATCATGGTCACTGCAAGGTCTTTGAGCAGGATCCCAGCTTCTCTGGGCCTTCAGGAATTTTTGACTGGAGGCTGGTAAGTAGCCTTGGTACATGCTCTCTGTTTGTTGGACTGAATTATCTGATTAACCAGGAGATAACTGACGACAAGGATCATGATGGCAGCGCGATTTCGTTCATCAGGAAAAACTGTGTGTACACAACATACCATGCATCTCTGCATGCACCATACCCTGATATGTGCCACCACACTCTGCAGCCCAAAGTAGGAGAGAGGCTCGCAAGTATCATACTTCGACCTGCTGGCTGGAGTTTCCCCCATCAGGCACCCATCTGGTTCAAGCCGTCAACCAATCTCCATAGCTTAATAAATAGTAACATCTAACTGAGCCAGTTAGTTAGATGCGTACACTTGGTGTAGTAGGATCTTTATTTAGTTTGATGCATACTGTTGTGGAATTGTCACGTTAGATGTCCTAAGGAACGGACTTTGTCGTGGAGCCATCGCAACCAGGAAGCTTGAATGGGTTAATCGGGACAAGGGAGACGAGAGTTTTTATATTAGTTCAGCCCCTTACGATGAAGGTGAAAGCCTACGTCTAGTTGTGATGGGATTATTAGGGTTTCAATGAACAGGGAGCAAATACGCTTTGCCTGAGTCTCGAATTGTTGTTCTCTGTCCTAAACTGCCGCCGGGTCACCCCTTTATATACATAGGTCGACGCCCAGCGGCTCTACAGAGTCTCGGTCGGTTTATAAACAGTTATCCGGCTCGGTCTCTTAATCTTTCTTGCCTTACAATACAAGTCATACGAATATAGCGGTTTATCACTACGAGCCTTAAGTCGCCTCTGGGCCGTAGGCCCTTACTAAGCCGCCGTCTTCAACCTTGAGCATTTGGGCTTCAAGAAGTCTTGTAGGTATAACCCGGTCCCTCCTGGCGGGTCATACCTGATAGTGATATCCCCAACACATACACTTGTTCTTTTTTGGTAGCCCTTTTGTAATAATGGCTGATGTTTGGTTTGGAAGAGAGAGTTGCGTCTTCACTCTTCTGGCCTGCTTATTGCTTCTGTTGCACCCCTAGCCTTGGTTGTTGCTGCTGCTGTTTTCAATGTACAATCAGTAGTATATTTCGTCTGTTGGTTGAATAAATGTGTTGTTAGAATGACAAACACAGTGTTTTGGAAGTCGTTGCACGGTTCGATCCTTAGTGCCCCGTACCGTACGTAACGCATACTATTTTTCGTATGGAACACATTTTCCACTTGTTGATAACATGCAGCCCACTGATGAAGGCCCAATAGAGGAGCCCATAATTAACAGGAAGGGAGGCTCTCACATGAATCCGGCCCAGGTGCATGCTCATGGTCCCCTAAACATAAATAAGTAAGTAAATAAATAAAGCTAAATGCTCATGCACCAGTTCTTTAAATTCATGATTTAACAGGAGGATATTATTTCCTATGATAGTGTCGTTACATTCAGTCGATATTATTCTTAGGCAAAGATAGCGACCAGTCTTCTTTCTCTCAGCATTTTCTTCCTGCAACCAGCGAACCCATGCAAATCGTAGTCAACATCGTAAATAGTTCCGGTCCATTTTTATTTTTCAATAAGAATGTCCAACCCAACCCAGCACATTGGTGACAACACTTTATCCTCCACCTTGGTGCGCTCGCCTTCGCCGCCGTCCGGCCCTGTCAACATAGTTTTTTTCCAAAACGGTCCCTGTCAACATATAGTGAATCGGGAGAGAACTATAGTTGTGAGTATGATAGTACGGACCCACCAGGTCCACTCTCGAACACAAGCAAGCGCCTCTTTTACTACTAAGATGCACCCCTCGTTTTTTCACTCTAATCTACCCTGCTGATATCCGGGACCCACATCATTTTTAACGTATAGTCAATTAACAACAGAATTTCACAACTTATTTTGTGTTTTAATTCGGAGGAGCAGGCTATAAACTGGGTTGTGCGGTCTCTGTGGCCCGTCTAACAACATGACCAGCCCAGCAGGTTTTTCTTTGGGAAAATAGGTAGCCCAGTATTTCTTTTTGAAGAATACCCAAGCTAGGCCTATTTGTTTTCTTCGACTTACTGGGCTGCAAATCTTTCATGACGAGGAGGGATGCAATCCGGCCTGGCCAAAGAGTATGGACAGTGTCTCTTAAAAGTAATATCAAAGGGGTTGAAAATTCCAAAAAGATTATAGCAAATGGGATATTAGTTTCTTTTTTTGTTTTTGTTCTTCATTGATATTTTATAGTATTTCATTGGATTTAACATGACATAGTACTAATTTATTTTTAAATTTGTTTTAGTATGGCTACTAATTTTTGGATTAAGAATATTTTGTTCCCCAGCCAAAATTTATGAATTTTCAAAATTTTGCACATATTTAGTTAATTTTTTTAACCCTGGTACTGACAAAAAAATGGGCAGCAATTCTAAAAATGGAAAACAGGCTGCAATAATTTCCATATGAATTAGAAAATGAGTAAAAAATATAAAAATAGTAGCAAATGGGCTGTACATGCCACAGATTTTGAGGCTGACTTGTTTACGCAAGGCTTTGTTAGTCAACACACGATTCTAGCAGCAGTGACTGTTGGATGTCCATCCAACGGCTGACGTGCTTCTTCAATCTCTGATCTTCCTGCTCCAGCCGCCTAAACTAGCGCCGGCGGGGCTGCCTGCTCCCTCCTCTTGTGGCCCGTTGTGATGCCGCGCAGGCTTCCCTGGGCCACCCTACTCCCTCCGCTGGCCTGGCCGAACGCAATCAACTGTCTCCTTATTACGCGAAAAAAAAGATTCCTCCCACTGACATCTGGGGCGCACCGGTTGGGAGGCTGACCTGTGGGCCTACTAAGTTGACGCGTACGCAGGGCTTGTCAACTTAGTCAACAAACGATTGTAGAAGCAGTAACCGTTGGATTTGAATCGAACGGTCCTGCTGCTTCTTCAAGTGTTGCTCTTCTTGCACCAGCCGCCCAAACCAGCGCCGACGAGACCGCCTGCTCCTGCCTCTAGTGGCCGGCTATGCTGCCGTTGAGGCCTCACCGCCCCCTACTATTCCCACCGCTAGTCAGGCCCTACGGTGACGACGGCCTCACACCGCAGCCGAACCAGTGAACCCTCATAGTCCTCTCCGCGTGGGCATCCACTGCCACGTCTTCCCCGGCTCCGCATTGTCCCCTTCCTAGGCCTCGCCATCATCCACCGCCCTGGTTCTCTTGGTGCGGCGTGGTCAACATGGTCATGGAACGACTTCCATCGAACATGGACTGTACGTGGAGAGGCTGACAGCTGGGTCCACGGACGCACATAAGGAAATGCCTCCTTATTACACGCAAAATAATGATTCCTCCAGCTGACATGTGGGACCCACGGGAAGGGCCTCTGTATTTCACGAAAAAACGTTCCCCCCGCTGACAGGTCGGACCCACCAGCTATATCTTTGCATGCAAGGAAGTGTCTCCTTATTACACACAACAAAATGAATACCCCCCTGCTAGCTAGGACCCACCATAGTGGGTGGATGACTTGTGGGCCTACTAAGTTGACGGGGAAGGAGGGGTTTGTCAACTTAGTCAATACTCCAGTGACCGTATGATGTCCATCCAACGGCCATAGTGCTTCTTCAACCTCTGGTCTTCTTGCTCCAGCCGCCCAAAGCAGCGCTGGTCGTGCCGCCTGCTCCTGCATCCCATGGTCGGTTGTGCTGCCGTGGAGGCCTCACCGCCCCCATACTACTCCCACCGCTGGCCAGACCATCCCTCTACTCACCCACACCCCCTGTTATTCTGTGGTGCCGGCAGCCTCACACCGCAGCCGACTAGTGAACCCTCATACTCCTCTACGCGTGGGCATCCACTGTCGCATCTTCCCCGGCTCCGTGTCGTCCCCTTCCTAGGCCTCGCCGTCGTCCACTGCCCTGGTGCTCTCGACGCGACATGGTCAACATGGTCAAGGAACGGCTTCCATCGGACGTGGACTATACGTGGAGAGGCTGACAGCTGGGTCCATGGCCGCAGCAAGGAAGTGCCTCCTTATTACGCGCAAAATAATTATTCCTCCACCTGACAGCGGGGACCCACCAGACGGGCCACCATATTTCGCGAAAAAAATGTTTCCCCCTGACTGCTGGGACCCACCAGCTACATCTTCGCACGCAAGGAAGTGCGTCCGGGCAAAAAAAAACACGATTCGCCCCCCTAACTGCTCGGACCCACCAGCTACATCTTCGCATGCAAGGAAGTGCCTTACAGCCGGTACCCACCTGGCAAAGCGTATGTAGTGTTGTCATTCTGGTCGTGAGCATGTACGTACATACTGGTGGATGTAGAGGCGCGCATGTGTCGTAGTAGAGGCGCGCACGTAGCATGTACACGTACATACAACGGCCAGTGTGCAAGAAAGAAAATACAGCCACGTACATACATACGGGGGGGGTGTCGAACGCCTACTCGCGCATACGTACGGCCAGAGCTCGTGTACATGGCTGGGTCGGAACGGAGAAACATCGTCGTCGTCGTGTTCATGAGGAGCCAACCGGCTGGGTCAGAACGGAATGTGTCGTCGTGTTCATCAAGAGGGCTTGGACGGAACAGTCCATGGAAACGAGGCCTGGCGTACCGCAGAACAGAGGAAACGGCCTTGTGTTCGACCGACCACGTTCGAAACGGGATCCTATTCATCGGGAGGGGTCTGGCGTACCGCAAAACGGAGGAAACGGACCTCCTATGGTCGAAACGGGTGCTGTTGATCGGGAGGGGTGTGGCGTACGACGAAACGGACTTGTGTTGGAGTGCTACAGTCGAAACAGGGGTCCTGTTCATCGGGAGGGGTGTGGCGTACCGCAAAACAGGACTCCACGGGATACTGTTCATCTCCACCGTCGACCTCCTCCAGCCTCCACGGGCTACTGTTCATCCATCGCCGACCTCCTCCAGCCTCCATGGGCTCCTGTTCATCTAGCCTCCACCACGCGCTACTCCACCAGCTACTGTTCAACCACCCCTCCACAGGCTCCTCTTCAACCACCCCTCGATGGGCTACTGTTCATCCACCCCTCCACCGTCTACTGTTCATCCAGCCCTCCACAGGGTCCTATTCATCCAGCCACAACCGGCTCGATCGATTGGGGTCCTGTTCATCCAGAGGCAATGCCACGAGGTCCAGTTCGTCCACCCCCATCGCTCACTGTTCATCCACCCCCCCCCCTCGCGCGCAATGCTCACTGTTCATCCAGAGGCACCATCGATCGGCTTCAGTTAATAGCAGTAGCGAAGGAATCGCTCGATCGGGTTCACTTAACAGCCATCGATCAATCGCTCGGGTTCAGTAACACGTAGCCTGCAGTGCAATCTCTTGGTTTAGTTAGAGCCCAAGGCCTAGCTCGGGTTCATTTAGAGCCCAACGCTTCGCACATGCGCATACGTGTACGAGAGAAACGCGCATCGCTCGGCCCCCGACCACCAACCGTAACCGCAAACTCGCCGAAATTTTCCTCGCCCTCGCTTCTACCATGGGTTTTTCCGTCATGCACGACCCAAAGAATGTCATGCAGCTGCGTCTCCGGCCCGCCCAGGACGAAAATCCCATTTTCTGTCATGATTTTTTGTCATAGAAGTAGGAGCCCACCATATCTATGATGATACCGGGTTTTGTCACAATTATCGTCATAGAAGTGTCATAAGTATGACAAAAAATTTCGTTCGGCCCAAAATTTCACGGATGTGTCTTTTTTTGTAGTGATACATGATCCTCAACGGCGAAGGCGACAAGGACGAGAAGAAAATGATGATGTATATTTTGTGTAGTTAGGGCTTGAAAACTATCTTATTGGTTTGTATATTTGGTGAGGTGGTATACACTAACCCCTCACGGTGATCCTCGTGATGATCATGAACTTGCAATGGTAGGATTACACCCTCTTTTTTGATGTGGTGGTAGGATTGTCGGGGGGATGACCCCGGGCAGGCAACAGAACCCGAATCTCTTTTCAAAACATTAGGGCAAGCAAGGCCCCTCAATCCGGCTGGCCCACCCGTCGGCTCCCAGGCGTAAGCCGGCCGGGTGTGGCTACCAGGCCCAGTGATACCTCTCCAACGTATCTATAATTTTTTAGTGTTCCATGCTATTATATTATCTATTTTGGATGTTTAATGGGCTTTATTATGCACTTTTATATTATTTTTGGGACGAACCTATTAACCGGAGGCCCATCGCAAATTGTTGATTTTTTTTGCCTATTTCAGTGTTTCGCGGAAAAGGAATATCAAACGGAGTCCAAATGGAATGAAACCTTTGGGAGAATCATTTTTGGAACAAACGCAATCCAGGAGACTTGGATTGGACGTCAAGGAAGAAACGAGGCGGCCACGAGGTAGGAAGGCACGCCAAGGGGGGTAGGCGCGCCCCCACCCTCATGGGCCCCTCGTGGCTCCACCGACCTACTTCTTTCTCCTATATATACTCATATACCCTAAAAACAACCAGGAGCACCACGAAACCCTATTTCCACCGCCGCAACCTTCTGTACCTATGAGATCCCATCTTGGGGCCTTTTCCGTCGCTCCGCCGGAGGGGGAATCGATCACGAAGGGCTTCTATATCAACACCATAGCCTCTCCGATGATGTGTGAGTAGTTTACCACAGACCTTCGGGTCCATAGTTATTAGCTAGATGGCTTCTTTTCTCTCTTTGATTCTCAATACAAAGTTCACCTCGATCTTCTTGGAGATCATTTCGATGTAATACTTTTTGCGGTGTGTTTGTCGAGATCTGTGGGTTTATGATGAAGATTATCTATGAACAATATTTGATTCTTCTCTGAATTCTTATATGTATGATTTGATATCTTTGCAAGTCTCTTCGAAATATCAGTTTGGTTTGGCCTACTAGATTGATCTTTCTTGCAATGGGAGAAGTGCTTAGATTTCGGTTCAATCTTGCGGTGTCCTTTCCCAGTGACAGCAGGGGCAGCAAGGCACGTATTGTATTGTTGCCATCAAGGATAAAAAGATGGGGTTTATATCATATTGCTTGAGTTTATCCCTCTACATCATGACATCTTGCTTAATGTGTTACTCTGTTCTTATGAACTTAATACTCTAGATGCATGCTGGATAGCGGTCGATGTGTGGAGTAATAGTAGTAGATGCAGAATCGTTTCGATCTACTTGTCACAGACGTGATGCCTATATACATGATCATGCCTAGATATTCTCATAACTATGCACTTTTCTATCAATTGCTCGACAGTAATTTGTTCACCCATCGTAAGATATGCTATCAAGAGAGAAGCCACTAATGAAACCTATGGCCCCTGGGTCTCTTTTCCATCGTATTATATTTCTTTTATTTACATTGCATCTCGTTTATTATTTTGCAATCTTTACTTTTCAATTTATACAACAAAAATACCAAAAATATTTATCTTATTTTCTCCATCAAATCTCACTTTTGCAAGTGGCTGTGACGGGATTGACAACCCCTTTATCGCGTTGGTTGCAAGGTTCTTATTTGTTTCTGCAGGTACAAGGCGACTTGCGTGTAACCTCCTTTTGGATTGATACCTTGATTCTCAAAAACTGAGGGAAATACTTATGCTACTTTGCTGCATCGCCCTTTCCTCTTCAAGGGAAAACCAACGCATGGTCAAGACGTGGCAAAAAGTATTTCTAGCGGCGTTGCCGGGAGGCTTACGCCAAGTCAAGTCAAGATTTCATCTCTCGACAACTCGCCAATTTCTGGTATCGTTGCTGGAAAGATCTACGCACAAGTGAAGACATACCAAGTACCCATCACAAACTCTTATCCCTCACATTACATTATTTGCCATTTGCCTCTCGTTTTCCTCTCCCCCACTTCACCCTTGCCATTTTATCCGCCCTTTTTCTGTTCGTCTCTTTTTGCTTGCTTCTTGTGTGCTTGTGTGTTGGATTGTTTGTCGCTATGGCTCAAGACAATACTAAATTGTGTGATGTTTCCAATACCAACAACAATGATTTTCGTAGCGCTCCGATTGCTCCTATTACCGATGCTGAATCTTGCGAAATTAATGCTGCTTTATTGAATCTTGTCATGAAAGATCAATTCTCTGGCCTTCTTAGTGAAGATGCCGCTACACATCTAAACAACTTTGTTGATTTGTACGATATGCAAAAGAAGAGAGATGTGGATAATGATATTGTTAAATTGAAGTTATTTCCATTTTCGCTTAGAGATCGTGCTAAAACTTGGTTCTCTTCTTTGCCTAAAAATAGTATTGATTCATGGAATAAGTGCAAAGATGCTTTTATCCCTAAGTATTTTCCTCCCGCTAAGATCATCTCTCTTAGAAATGATATTATGAATTTTAAACAACTTGAACATGAGCATGTTGCACAAGCTTGGGAGAGGATGAAACTAATGATACGTAATTGCCCTACACATGGTTCGAATTTATGGATGATTATACAATTTTTTTATGCCGGATTGAATTTTGCTTCTAGAAATCTTTTAGATTCGGCCGCGCGAGGCACTTTTATGTAAATCACTTTAGGAGAAGCTACTAAACTCCTAGATAATATTATGGTTAATTATTCTCAATGGCACACAGAAAGATCTACTAGTAAAAAGGTTCATGCAATTGAAGAGATTAATGTTTTGAGTGGAAAGATGGATGAACTTATGAAATTGTTTGCTAATAAGAGTGTTTCTTCTGATCCTAATGTTATGCCCTTATCCACTTTGATTAAGAATAATAATGAATCTACGGATGTGAATTTTGTTGTAGGAACAATTTTGGTAACAACACGTATAGAGGAAACTTTAATTCTAGGCCATTCCCTAATAATTCCTCTAATAATTATGGAAATTCCTACAACAACCCTAATGTTATGCCCTCTGATTTTGAGACTAGTGTTAAATAATTTATGATTTCGCAAAAGAATTTCAATGCTTTGCTTGAAGAAAAATTGCCTAAGATTGATGAGTTGGCTAGGAACGTGGATAGAATTTCTCTTGAAGTTGATTCTTTGAAACTTAGATCTATTCCACCTAAGCATGATATCAATGAGTCTCTCAAAGCCATGGCGATTTCCATTGATGAGTTCAAAGAAAGAACCGCTAGGATGCTTGCTAAAAAGGATTGCTTTGTGGAAGTGTGTTCTTCTAGTTTTCATGATAATAAGGATGACGATCTGAAAGTGATTGATGTGTCTCCTATTAAATCTTTGTTTTCCAATATGAATCTTGATAAAGATGGGACTGGAGATGAGTCAACTTTAGCTAAAAGGCGTCCCAATGATTCGGAGTTTTTAGATCTTGATGCAAAAATTGGTAAAAGTGGGATTGAAGAGGTCAAAACTTTACATAGCAATGAACCCACTATTTTGGACTTCAAGGTTTAATTATGATAATTTCCCTTTGATAGATTGTATTTCCTTGTTGCAATCCATGCTAAATTCTCCTCATGCTTATAGTCAAAATAAAGCTTTTACCAAACATATTGTTGATGCTTTAATGCAATCTTATGAAGAAAAACTTGAATTAGAAGTTTATATCACTGGAAAACTTTACGACGAGTGGGAACCTACTATTAAAATTAAGATTAAAAATCATGAATGCTATGATTTGTGTGATTTGGGTGCTAGTGTTTCCACGATTCCTAAAACTTTGTGTGATATGCTAGGTTTCTATGAATTTGATGATTGTTCTTTAAATTTGCATCTTGCGGATTCCACCATTAAGAAACCTATGGGAAGGATTAACGATGTTCTTATTGTTGCAAATAGGAATTATGTGCCCGTAGATTTCATTGTCCTTGATATAGATTGTAATCCTTCATGTCCAATTATTCTTGGTAGACCTTTCCTTAGAACGATTGGTGCAATTATTGATATGAAAGAAGGAAATATTAGATTCCAATTACCACTAAGGAAAGGCATGGAGCACTTTCCTAGGAAGAAAATTAAATTACCTTATGAATCTATTATGAGAGCCACTTATGAATTGAATACCAAAGATAGTAATACCTAGATCTATTCTTGTTTTTATGCCTAGCTAAGGGCGTTAAACGATAGCGCTTGTTGGGAGGCAACCCAATTTTATTTTTGTTCTTTACTTTTTTTCCTGTTTAGTAATAAATAATTCATCTAGCCTCTGGTTAGATGTGGTTTTGTGTTTTAATTAGTGTTTGTGCCAAGTAAAACCTTTAGGATAACCTACGGTGATAGTTAATTTGATCTTGCTGAAAAACAGAAACTTTTGCACGCACGAGATTAGTTTTCATAAATCACAGAAACGTGGTTTTCGGTTTATTATTTTTGAATAAGATTAATAAAAAAATTACCTAGAACTGCCTAATTTGGTACAATTTTTGGGGTTCCATAAGTATTCTATAGTTACAGATTGCTACAGACTGTTCTGTCTTTGACAGATTCTGTTTTTCGTGTGTTGTTTGCTTATTTTGATGAATCTATGGCTAGTATCGGGGGTATGAACCATAGAGAAGTTGGAATAAAGTAGTTTTAACACCAATATAATAAAAGAATGAGTTAATTACAGTACCTTAAAGTGGTGGTTTGTTTTCTTGCACTAACGGAGCTCATGAGATTTTCTGTTGAGTTTTGTGTTGTGAAGTTTTCAAGTTTTGGGTAAAGATTTGATGGATTCTGGAATAAGGAGTGGCAAGAGCCTAAGCTTGGGGATACCCAAGGCACCCCAAGGTAAAATTCAAGGACAACGAAAAGCCTAAGCTTGGGGATGCCCCGGAAGGCATCCCCTCTTTCGTCTTCGTCTATCGGTAACTTTACTTGAGGCTATATTTTTATTCACCACATGATATGTGTTTTGCTTGGAGCATCTTGTATGATTTGAGTCTTTGCTTTTTAGTTTATCACAATCATCCTTGTTGTACACACCTTGTGAAGAGACACACATGAATCATACTTTATTAGAATACTCTATGTGCTTCACTTATATCTTTTGAGCTAGATAATTTTGCTCTAGTGCTTCACTTATACCTTTTCAGAGCACGGTGGTGGTTTTATTTTGTAGAAATTATTGATCTCTCATGCTTCACTTATATTATTTTGAGAGTCTTTTAGAACATCATGGTAATTTTCTTTGGTTATAAAATTAGTCCTAATATGATGGGCATCCAAGTTGGGTAAAATAAAAACTTTCATATGGAGTGCATTAAATACTATGATAAATTTGATACTTGATAATTGTTTTGAGATATAAAGGTGGTAATGTTAGAGTCATGCTAGTTGGGTAATTATGAAATTGAGAAATACTTGTGTTAAAGTTGGCAAGTCCCGTAGCATGCACGTATGGTGAACGTTGTGTGACAAATTTGAAGCATGGGGTGTTCTTTGATTGCCTTCCTCATGAGTGGAGGTCGGGATCGCGCGATGGTTAACTCCTACCAACCCTTCCCCTAGGAGCATGCGTAGTAGTACTTTGCTTCGAGGGCTAATAAACTTTTGCAATAAGTATATGAGTTCTTTATGACTAATGTGAGTCCATGGATTATACGCAGTCTTACCCTTCTGCAATTTGCTAGCCTCCATGGTACCGTGCATTGCCCTTTCTCACCTTGAGAGTTGGTGCAAACTTCGTCAGTGCATCCAAACCCCGTGATACGATACGCTCTATCACACATAAACCTCCTTATATCTTCCTCAGAACAGGCACCATACCTACCTATTATGGCATTTCCATAGCCATTCCGAGATATATTGCCATGCAACTTTCCACCGTTCCATTTATTATGACACACTCCATCATTGTCATATTGCTTTGAATGATCATGTAGTTGACATCGTATTTGTGGCAAAGCCACCTTTATAATTCTTTCATACATGTCGCTCTAGATTTATTGCATATCCGATATACCGCCGGAGGCATTCACATAGAGTCATATTTTGTCCTAAGTATTGAGTTGTAATTCTTGAGTTGTAAATAAATAGAAGTGTGATGATTTCCATTATTAGAGCATTGTCCCATGTGAGGAAAGGATTATGGAGATTATGATTCCCCCACAAGTCGGGATGAGACTCCGGACGAAATAAAAAAAAGAGAAAAAAAGAGGCCAAAGAAGCCCAAAAAATGAGAGAAAGAGAGAGAAGGGACAATGTTATTATCCTTTTTCCACACTTGTGCTTCAAAATAGCACCATGATATTCATGATAGAGAGTTTCTTATTTTGTCACTTTCATATACTAGTGGGAATTTTTCATTATAGAACTTGGCTTGTATATTCCAATGATGGGCTTCCTCAAAATGCCCTAGGTCTTCGTGAGCAGGCAAGTTGTATGCACACCCACTTAGTTTCTTTTTGATGAGCTTTCATACATTTATAGCTCTAGTGCATCCGTTGCATGGCAATCCCTACTCCTCGTTTGACATCAATTGATGGGCATCTCCATAGCCCATTGATTAGCCACGTCAATGTGAGACTTTCTCCTTTTTTGTTTTCTCACATAATCCCTATCATCATACTCTACTCCACCCACAGTGCTATGTCCATGGCTTACGCTCATGTATTGCGTGAGGGTGGAAAAGGCTACAGCGCGTTAAAAAGTATGAACCAGTTACTTGGCTGAAACCGGGGCTGTGCATGATGGGAGTATTTTATGTGATGAAAATGAAGCATGGCCAAACTATATGATTTTGTAGGGATAAGCTTTCTTTGGCTATGTTATTTTGATAAGACATAAACTGCTTGGTTAGCATGCTTGAAGTATTACTATTTTTATGTCAATATTAAACTTTTATCTTGAAACTTTTGGATTTGAACATTCATGCCACAATAAAGAGAATTACATTGAAAATTATGATAGGTAGCATTCCACATCAAAAATTCTATTTTAATCATTTACCTACTCGAGGACGAGCAGGAATTAAGCTTGGGGATGCTTGATACGTCTCCAACGATCTATAATTTCTGATTGTTCCATGCTATTATATTATCTGTTTTGAATGTTTATTGGGCTTATGCACTTTTATATTATTTTTGGGACTAATCTATTAACCGGAGCCCCAGTGCAAATTGTTGTTTTTGTTTGCAGGACAGTAGCAAGTTTCCCTCAAGTGGATGACCTAAGGTTTATCAATCCGTAGGAGGCGTAGGATGAAGATGGTATCTCTCAAACAACCCTGCAACCAATTAACAAAGAGTCTATTGTGTCCCCAACACACCCAATACAATGGTAAATTGTATAGGTGCACTAGTTCGGCGAAGAGATGGTGATACAAGTGCAATATGGATGGTAGATAAAGGTATTTGTAATCTGAAATTATAAAAACAGCAAGGTAGCAAGTGATAAAAGTGAGCGTAAACGGTATTGGAATGGTAGGAAACAAGGCATAGGGTTCATACTTTCACTAGTGCAAGTTCTCTCAACAATAATAACATAGATAGATCATATAACAATCCCTCAACATGAAACAAAGAGTCACTCCAAAGAGACTAATAGCGGAGAACAAACGAAGAGATATGGTAGGGTACGAAACCACCTCAAAGTTATCCTTTCTCTTCTGTCTATTCAAGAGTTCGTAGTAAAATAACATGAAGCTATTCTTTCCGCTCAATCTATCATAGAGTTCATACTAGAATAACACCTTAAGACACAAATCAACCAAAACCCTAATGTCACCTAGATACTCCATTGTCACCTCAAGTATCCGTGGGCATGATTATACGATATGCATCACACAATCTCAGATTCATCTATTCAACCAACACAAAGTACTTCAAAGAGTGCCCCAAAGTTTCTACCGGAGAGTCAAGACGAAAACGTGTGCCAACCCCTATGCATAGGTTCATGGGCGGAACCCGCAAGTTGGTCACCAAAACATACATCAAGTGGCACATGATATCCCATTGTCACCACGGATAATCATGGCAATACATACATCAAGTGTTCTCAAATCATAAAAGACTCAATCCGATAAGATAACTTCAAAGGGAAAACTCAATTCATCACAAGAGAGTAGAGGGGGAGAAACATCATAAGATCCAACTATAATAGAAAAGCTCGGGATACATCAAGATCATGCCATAGAGGGAACACGAGAGAGAACACGAGAGATAGAGATCAAACACATAGCTACTGGTACATACCCTCAGCCTCGAGGGTGAACTACTCCCTCCTCGTCATAGATAGCGCCGGGATGATGAAGATGGCCACCGGTGAGGGATCCCCCCTCCGACAGGGTGCCAGAACGGGCTCCCGAGAGGTTTTTGGTGGCTATAGAGGCTTGCAGCTGCGGAACTCCCGATCTATCTTCATATTCGATGGTTTTAGGGTACGTAGGCTTATATAGGCGAAAGAAGTCGGTCGGGGGAGCCTCAAGGGGCCCACGAGAGGGTAGGGCGTGCCCAGGGGGTGGGCGCACCCCCTGTCTCGTGGCCTCCTTGATGATCCCCCAGCTTGCACTCCAAGTCTCCTGGATCATAATCTTTCCAAAAATCACGCTGCCGAAGGTTTCATTCCGTTTGGACTCCGTTTGATATTCCTTTTCTTCGAAATACCAAAACAGGCAATAAAATAGCAATATGGGTTGGGCCTCCGGTTAATAGGTTAGTCCCAAAAGTAATAAAAAAGTGTGTAATAAAGCCTGTAATCATTCAAAATAGATAATAAAATAGCATGAATGCTTCATAAATTATAGATACGTTGGAGACGTATCAGCATCCCCAAGCTTAATTCTTGCTCGTCCTCGAGTTGGTAAATGATAAATGAAAGAATTTATGAAGTGTGAATGCTAGTAGGTGCACAAGTTTGATCAATGATAATTTCAATCACCTTTACTAGCATCATTGTATGTCATAAGAGTAGTTCATCTCATAAAACTATTCATAATCAAGTAACAAGCTATTCACATGTTAAAGCATAGACCATAAACTTTTTTGAAAACTAGCAAACTTCATTCTTAGTCATCAAACAAGTGCAATTCATCTTATTTTCAGGACGGGTCTATGTCAGAGCTTTAATTTAGCAAACTTCACATACTCAACTATCATATAGTCTTCTACAATTGCTAACACTCACGCAATACTTGTGGTTATGGAGTTTTAATCAGACACAGAGAAAGATAGGGGTTTATAATGTTGCCTCCAACGTTTTCACCTTTGGGTGATGTCAACAATAATAGTTCATGCTAACGTACATCCAATTGGATATATATATATCAAGATCACCCTAACACAAAGTGCTTGCCAAAGGATAAAATGAAAAAGGGAAAGGTGAAGATCACCTTTACTCTTGCATAAAGTAAAAGACATAAAGTAAAAGATAGGCCCTTCGCAGATGGAAGCAGAGGTTGTCATGCGCTTTCAGGGTTGGATACACAAAATCTTAATGTGAAAGAACGTCACTTTATATTGCCCCTTGTATATGGACCTTTATTATGCAGTCCATCGCTTTTATTGCTTCCATAACAAGATCGTACAAAGCTTATTTTCTCCACACTAATAAGTCATGCATATTTAGAGAGCAATTTTTATTGCTTGCACCGATGAAAACTTACTTGAAGGATCTTATCAATCCATAGGTAGGTATGGTGGACTCTCATGGCAAAAACTGGGTTTAAGGATATTTGGAAGCACAAGTCGTATCTCTACTTGGAGCTAGGAATTTTTGGCTAGCATGAGGGGGAAAGGCAAGCTCAGCATGTTTGAATGATCCATGACAATATACTTTAACTGAGATGTGAGAAAACATTACCCATTATGTTGTCTTCCTTGTCCAACATCAACTCTTTAGCATGTCATACTTAATGAGTGCTCACAATTATAAAACATGTCTATGATAATATATTTATATGTGAAATCTCTCTTCCTTCAATATTCTTTCATGAATTGTTCAAATGACCAATACAATGCTTGCTAACCGTCAATAAATTTACAACCTCTACTTCTTATATGTGAAGTCATTACTCCCCATAGGATAAGCAAATGAGGCATATATAATTTCAGATTTATGACATTCAACTTATTCAACCATTTGCTCATAAGATATAAGTGAAGCACACGAGTAAATGAAAAACTACCAAAAAGATATAAGTGAAAATCAATGAGTAGCTAAATAATTATGCAACTATGTGAAGACTATCTCTCATTTAAGAATTTCAGATCTTGGTATTTTATTCAAACAGCAAGCAAAGCAAAACAAAATGACATTGCAAGGATAGCACAACTCATGTGAAGAATCAAAAACTTAGGTTCAACCGATACTAACCAATAGTTGTTGAAGAAGAAAGGTGGGATGCCTACCGGGGCATCCCCAAGATTAGATGCTTGAGACTTCTTGAAATATTATCTTGGGGTGCCTTGGGCATCCCCAATCTTGAGCTTTTGTGTCTCCTTAATTCCTCTCATATCATGGTTTCTCTATTTCTCAAAAGCTTCATTCACACCAAACTCAATAAGAACTCGTGAGATAAGTTAGTATAAAACAATGCAAAACCTTATCATTTTCTACTGTAACAAATTACTAACATTATTATTCAACATTGCATACTAAATGTCTCTGCATATTTAATACTCCCATCCTCAAATAGAATAATTAAACAAGCGAGCATAGGAAAACAATGCAAACATAACAGCAATCTGCCAACACAGTATAGTCTGTAAAGAATGCAAGATTCATCATACTTCCCTAACTCCAAAAATTATGAGAAAAATAGTACGCTATATAAGATTTATCAGATCTCAGTATGCAAAAAATATTCAACATTATATCACTCCCTGACTTTTCTAGGGAATTTTTGCAACAGCGGTAAACTTTCTGTTTTCAAACAACAACATGTATACATGCAAAATAAGCATGCGAAAGGCTATCCTTGACATTTTTATTGAAAATAAAGATGCAAAACATTATTCTAAATAACAGCAAGCAAATACTAACAAAATTAAATGACGCTCCAAGCAAAACACATATCATGTGGCGAATAAAAATATAGCTCCAAGTAAAGTTACCGATGAACGAAGACGAAAGAGGGGATACCTTCCGGGGCATCCCCAAGATTAGTTGCTTGTTTGTCCTTGGATATTACCTTGGGGTGCCTTGGGCATCCCCAAGCTTAGGCTCTTGCCAATCCTTATTCCATAGTCCATCGAATCTTTACCCAAAACTTGAAAACTTCAACCACACAAAACTCAACAAAACTCGTAAGCTCCGTTAGTATAAGAAAATAAAACCACCACTTAGGTACTGTAATGAACTTATTCTTTATTTAAATTGGTGTTAAACCTACTGTATTCCAACTTTTCTATGGTTCATACCCTTACATACTAGCCATAGATTCATCAAAATAAGCAAACAACACAATGAAAACAGAATCTGTCAAAAACAGAACAGTCTGTACTAATATGTATCAAACGTATACTTATGGAACCCCAAAAATTATAAATTAAATTTATGGACCTGAGTAATTTGTCTATTAATCATCTGCAAAAATAATCAACCTAAAATCACTCTCCAGTAAAAAATGGCAGCTATTCTCGTGAGCGCTAAAGTTTCTATTTTTTACAGCAAGATCATAAAGACTTCACCCAAGTCTTCCCAAAGGTTCTACTTGGCACAGACACTAATTAAGACATGATTCCACATCTAACCAGAGGCTAGATGAATTATTTATTACTAAACAGGAACAAAAAGTAAGAAACAAAAATAAAGTTGGGTTGCCTCCCAACAAGCGCTACCGCTTAACGCCCCTAGCTAGGCATGATGAAATGATGCTCACATAAAAGATAAGAATTGAAACAAAAGAGTGCATCATGAAGAATATGACTAGAATATTTAAGACTAACCCACTTCCTATACATAGGGATTTTGTGAGCAAACAACTTGTGGGAACAATAATCAACTAGCATAGGAAGGCAAAATGAACATAACTTCAAGATTTTAAGCACATAGAGAGGAAACTTGATATTATTGCAATATGTAAGAGCACATGTTCCTCTCTCATAATAATTTTCAGTAGCATCATGAATGAATTCAACAATATAACCAGCACCTAAAGCATTCTTTTCATGATCTACTTGCATAGAAATTTTATTACTCTCCACATAAGCAAAATTCTTCTCATGAATAATAGTGGGAGCAAACTCAACAAAATAACTATCATGCAAGGCATAATCCAATTGAAAACTAAAATCATGATGAAAAGTTTCATGGTTATCATTATTCTTAATAGCATACAAGTCATCACAATAATCATCATAGATAGCAACTTTGTTCTCATAATCAATTGGAACCTCTTCCGAAATAGTGGAATCATCACTAAATAAAGTTGACACTCTTCCAAATCCACTTTCATATTCATCACAACAAGATTCAATATCCTCCAAAATAGTGGTATCAATACTACCTAAAGTTGACACTCTTCAAAACCCACTTTCATCAATATATTCATCGTAAATAGGAGGCATGCTTTCATCATAATTAATATTCTCCTCAAAACTTGGGGGACAAAAAATATCATATTCATCAAACATAGCTTCCCCAAGCTTGTGGCTTTGCATATCATTAGCATCATGGATATTCAAGGAATTCATACTAACAACATTGCAATCATGCTCATCATTCAAATATTTAGTTCCAAACAATTTAATGCATTCTTCTACTAGCACTTGAGCACAATTTTCCTTACCATAATTCTCACGAAAGATATTAAAAAGATAAAGCGTATCAGACAAACTCAATTCCATTTTTTTGTAGTTTTCTTTTATAGACTAAACTAGTGATAAAACAAGAAACAAAAAGATTCAATTGCAAGATCTAAAGATATACCTTCAAGCACTCACCTCCCCGGCAACGGCGCTAGAAAAGAGGTTGATGTCTACTACACAACCTTCTTCTTGTAGACATTGTTGGGCCTGCAAGTGCACAGGTTTGTAGGACAGTAGCAAATTTCCCTCAAGTGGATGGCCTAAGGTTTATCAATCCGTAGGAGGCGTAGGATGAAGATGGTCTCTCTCAAACAACCCTACAACCAAATAACAAAGAGTCTCTTGTGTCCCCAACACACCCAATACAATGGTAAATTGTATAGGTGCACTAGTTCGGCGAAGAGATGGTGATACAACTGCAATATGGATGGTAGATAAAGGTATTTGTAATCTGAAATTATAAAAACAGCAAGGTAGCAAGTGATAAAAGTGAGCGTAAACGGTATTGCAATGGTAGGAAACAAGGCATAGGGTTCATACTTTCACTAGTGCAAGTTCTCTCAACAATAATAACATAGATAGATCATATAACAATCCCTCAACATGCAACAAAGAGTCACTCCAAAGCCACTAATAGCGGAGAACAAACCAAGAGATTATGGTAGGGTACGAAACAACCTCAAAGTTATCCTTTCTATTCTATCTATTCAAGAGTTCGTAGTAAAATAACATGAAGCTATTCTTTCCACTCAATCTATCATAGAGTTCATACTAGAATAACACCTTAAGACACAAATCAACTGTCGATGTCAAAACCGGCGGATCTCGGGTAGGGGGTCCCGAACTGTGCGTCTAGGCGGATGGTAATAGGAGACAAGGGGCACGATGTTTTACCCAGGTTCGGGCCCTCTTGATGGAGGTAAAACCCTACGTCCTGCTTGATTGATATTGGTGATGTGGGTATTACAAGAGTAGATCTACCACGAGATCAAGGAGGCTAAACCCTAGAAGCTAGCCTATGGTATGATTGTTGTTTGTCCTACGGACTAAAACCATCCGGTTTATATAGAAACCGGAGAGGGCTAGGGTTACACAGAGTCGGTTACAATGGTAGGAGATCTACATATCCGTATCGCCAAGCTTGCCTTCCACGCCAAGGAAAGTCCCATCCGGACACGGGACGAAGTCTTCAATCTTGTATCTTCATAGTCTTGGAGTCCGGCCGATGATGATAGTTCGGCTATCCGGACACCCCCTAGTCCAGGACTCCCTCAGTAGCCCCTGAACCAGGCTTCAATGATGACGAGTCCGGCGCGCATATTGTCTTCGACATTGGAAGGTGGGTTCCTCCTCCGAATAATTTATAGAAGATTGTGAACACCAGGATAGTGTCCGGCTCTGCAAAATAAATTCCACATACCACCGTAGAGAGAATAATATTTACACAAGTTCAATCTGCTGACGTATTTTGTGGCGTGACGTCACACCACAACCAAGCCTTTACTCGAATCGTTTTTATTATACCACCTCCGCGCGTTTAGCGAAGCGGTTTCCTTGGCACGTCTTGTCGAAGCAGAGATCGTGTTCCCCTTATTCCGGGATTCTCATCAATACGGACGTGGGTAACCCAACCGCGCCCGTTGCCACGCCCCCTCCATCGAAGGCGGGTTCCAAACGGTCACGGGGACGGCTCTTGGTATTCTCCCTCTTTATAATGAGACCAAGGCCCGTTCTTTTTCTTCAATCCTCAATCGAATCCGCCCCTCGCCCCGAGTTCCAACACCCAGGGCTCCAGATTCGGGTACTTTCGACCTTCGACAATGTCCGGCTCCGACCTACGAGGCCGGTGGATGCCCTCCTCCATCACGGAAGAGGACGTGCTAAAGCTGAGAGACGCCAGGTACTTAACCTACGAGATTTCGCATAGGTTGCCTGCCCAAGGGCAAGTTATTCCTACTCCCGAGCCCGGCGAGAGTGTCGTGTTCGTGTCTCACCTCCGTCGGGGTTTAGGCTTCCCGATGGATCCCTTCGTGAGGGGGCTCATGTTTTACTATGGCTTGGAATTCCAGGACTTGGCTCCGGAGTCCATCCTCCTCATCTCATCATTCATTGTCATCTGCGAAGCCTTCCTCCGCACTACCCCTCACTTCGGCTTGTGGCTCAAAACCTTCAACGTGGAGCCGAAGATGATTGAGGGGCGTCAGGCAGAGTGCGGCGGGGCGGTTATAAGCAAGAGGGCCGATGCTCCATGGCCCGAGGGCTCTTTTCAGGAGGAGCTCGGCTTGTGGCAACAGGAGTGGTTCTATATCACCGCTCCCAGGGGCAGCAGGCAGAGGCCGCCGCCCGCCTTTCGCCCGGGCCCTCCACAACGGCTGACGTCATGGGTCAACAAAGGGCTTGACTGGGGGTCGTCCAAAGACGTACCCCTGTTGCAGGGCCGGATTCGAGACCTCCAAGAAAGGGAGATCAATCTGGTCGTAGTGATACAGGTTATGCTGATTCGGCGCCTTCTGCCCTGCAAACGTCGCCCCCTCCGCCTGTGGGAATTTAATCCGGAGGGACCACGAGCTCTCCAACACTTCATGGGTTTGACACCCGTGGAGATGTACAAACTGTTCTTCGGATCACAAGAGATGCGAGGACGCTGGCCTAAGCTGCAATCGCCCGGATACTCAAGTAAGTAGCCCTGTGTCCGGACACATTGTCCATTTATTTATCATGGGTTTGCCTTTTAACCAGCTATCCCTTGGACAGGAGTGGATAGCGCAAGCAAAACTGATACGGTGTCCGGCCCCCTCCCTGAGACCACGCCGGATCCCGTGTTAATCAAAATGTTGGAGGTTGCACCTTCGGAGGAGGGCGAAGGGGGGCACAGGGAAACTACCACCTCTGCCAAGGAGGCTTTCAGTAAGGGGGGAATCGAGAATCCCTCCCTCCAGGGGGAGAAGAGGACCGCTTCCGAAGACCCGGAGGCCAAGGCCTCAAAGCGGGGAAAGAAATCTGCACCGGAAGGTCCTGTGCCGGGAAGAGCCCCGGCCGCACAGTCTCCCCAAAGGAATCAGCCCTCCAGCGAGCCGTAAGTAAAAAAGGGGGAATTTTGTAATAGGGGACATCCCTACTTTATTTCTAAGGGTAACCGAAGTTTTCACCTTGTAGTTCGGATCTCAGCCCTTCTCAGCAGAGCTCATCTTCGGGGGACCTTCGTCCGGAGATGATGGAGAGCGAAACGCCTCCATCTGCCGCCCCGTCGGGCGGGGCGGACGACCCTGAGGTGTCGTCACGGAGGGTCTCCCCGAGTCCGGCGGGGCCGGGGAGTTCGGCACCCACTGGAGTACGGCCGGTGGAGCTGCAGGATTTGCTCGAGAGGGCGTCTATCTCAGAAGATCACCGCACATTAATGAGTATGGTGATTGAAAGGATCTCATCCGCCGAGAGCGGGTTGCATGAGGCCGTCGGAAGTTTGCTGACGGGGTTTGAGGTACGCAAAAAATGACATACCTTTTGACAGTTTTGCACATGGAGTGCGCCCTGTATAGATAGTAGCCCCTGAGACTTGGTATGCTGTCGAAAGCGACAGCGTGCCGAGGATCATAATCTCAGTTATAGAATGTCGCCTTTCCTATGCAGGTGGCGGAACGTTCGGTGGCCAGCCGGACTGATGGAGTTGCCGAGCTGAAGCGGCAACTCGACGTTGCGGATGCGGACATCGCGCTGGTCAATAAACGACTTGACGAGTCACAAGGTAGGTGGTTTCTCCGCGGTCACCTAGTAAGGGAGCTGATGCCCGTTCCTTACAATTTGTATGCTTGATGCAGATGGTGTCGCTGTTGTGGAAGACCTTCGAGCAGAGCTTGCTCGAGCCAAGGAGCAAGCCAGGAAAAGTGATGCGGCTGCCTCGAAGGCAGCGGAAGAGCTAAAAGCCGAAAAGGCTGCTCACTGCCGAAGCAGGGAGGAGATGGTCGGAATGGCCGTGAAATTAAAAGATGCTACCGACCGCTATGAGGTTCTTGAAAGAGAACACCGAGTGGAGCAAGAGGACCTGAAGAAGGCCGCCGCCGAAGCCAAGGATGCCTGTTGTGCAATGCGGCCTATGAAGGAGGAACTGCGTCAGGCCGGAGACATTGCGGCTGGTAAGCCCTTTCTGCTACGTAGGAAGTTCACGGATCCGAAGTATGCTCAGTTGGGCCAATTGTGGGGTGCGGAGGATCCTTATCTGGATTTGGCGGCGAGTGCGGCGGACACAGTCGTGCACTTCCGAAGCCAGAAGGATCACGAAATGGAAGAGCTTTTCTGGTCTCAATTCCATAGTCCGGAGCGTCCACTTCCGTTGACTGATCGGCTGGCTGAGTGGGCTGAGCTGAATAGATTGTTCGGACTTGCCATGACGGATGTGGTGGCTCATCTGTGGCCAGAAAGGCCCAAGCCTGAGAGTTATTTTGGCTTGTTGCAGCAATTCCTTGGGGCGGTGCCGCATATCGAGGCGATGAAGCGGTCGGCATGCATAGAGGGTGCACGGATGGCTCTCACCCGTGTTAAGACATACTGGGCGGAGATGGATGCCACCGATGTTGCATCCCGGGGTTCGGACAAAAGCCGATTACCCGCCGAGCACTATTTTGAGGAAGTCCTGCAGGGCGCTCGTTTAATAGAGTCGCAGTGCTCGAAAGATGTTATGTTGAAATGACATGTATGATTTGTGAGATCATGTTTATAATGTAACGGCTTTTTATACTTGTGCGTTCAAGTATTGAACTATCTCCTGTGCGGCCGTATATGTATGTATAACCTGAAAGATGGCAGTCTTTGGCTTCAGCCCCCACGCACATGGTGCGGGGGTGTTTGCAAAAAAAGCGCTTTTTCACACTTAATCCAACGTCTTGGTCCTTTGAAGGAGGTGATAGCATAGCAAACTAGGCAACCGGACTATAATGCTTTATCACTTTCACTTAGCCATAGGAGCTCGATGGTGGGGCTACTATATAGCCCCTAGAGGCACCGCGCTCTCCGAACTCGGGGCGCGTATGTGCCTGACCGGGAAGCGGTCCTTCGTCAAAGCGGAGGAATTCTAAACATTCCAGTAGTCGATCGAGTGGTTGACCAGTCTCTCGCTATATCATGACAGTCAGTTTTCGGCTTTCTCTACTGAGGTGCTCGCCCGGCCGAACCGGGGCACAATCGCAGTAGTTCTCCTGGTGCCGCGTTAGCCGATGGAGCGGAACGTAAGGCAGCAAAACACAGGAGCCGGGCAAACCCAACATTTGACCAAAGACATGATTCGGAGCTGATGCATATAAGGCCTAACTCGAGACGCCGAACACTCCCTGAGGTATTCGGTCTTTATGATACCGGGCAGAACAATGCCCTAAGCCCCTAGTGTCCAGGTACGGGCGAGAACTTCTGACGCGGCCGATGCCAAAACGCCAGCCTCCTCCTCGGTTATGGTAGGAAACCGGGGGATGTGTATCAACAAGAGACAGTAAGAAAGGTTTACGCAGGGTCTTAATCTGAAAAGAATCCTTGCAACGGGTCCCTGCTGCACGTCTGCGCCTGTGTCTCCGTTGTGCTGTATCCTGGACGGGTGTAGCACGTGCTTCATCTGTAAAAGAGAAGAACTTAGTTTGGAAAAAATATCGTGCAAAAGATGTATTTAAAATAAAGTATGATTTGGAAGATGAATAAAGTTGAGCTTTATTGGCTCTCATTGTTTATACGTGCAGCCCCTTGTAAAGAGGTATGCGGCTGGGAAGCCCCTTGTTTATTTATGCCGGACTCGCCTAACCGTGTCCGAGGTTTGAATGACCTGTTTTTAGGGGCTTTGACCAGCAAGGTCGGATTAGTGTGTGGCTGTCAAGGCAGTCTCACGTTTTCCGTGGTCGAGGAATACTCGGAGTTGCCCTTTAATGAGATTATGCCACGTGGACCGGGCATTTTAAGCGTAAGAGACGCGTAATGCGGTATTGTGTTAAAGCGGGCGAAAGCTTCGCGTCCCAGTAGTGCTTGACGGCTACTTTTGAATGGGGCGATGTGGAAAATGAGCTTTTCGCGACGGAGGTTGTCGGATGAACCGAACACGACCTCTAGTAGTACAGAGCCTGTACAATTGGCGTAAAGGCCTGGCGTCACTCCTTTGAACGAAGTGCTGCTACGGCGAATTTTGGTAGGGTCTATCCTCATTCTGCGGATGGTGTCCTGGTATAGCAGGTTTATATCACTGCCGCCGTCCATTAGGACTTGTGTGAATTGTAGTCCGTCGATTATGGGATCCAACATCAAAGCAGTCCCTCCTGCATTTCGAACACTTCCGGGGTAATCCTGATGGTCGAAAGTAATTGGTTTAAACATCCAATTTCGGGACTCTGCTGGGGTGGGCCGTTCGGCGCGTGTTTTAGCGGGTGCCGCACTATTTTTCCTTGTTATCACATGAAGTGAGTTCACTGTTTTGACTTCTAGTGGGAAAGTCTTCTGTTTTTCGGCATGCTGCTTGTGGGGTTGTCGTCGTCTTCGCTTGGTGTGTCGAGCCCCTTGTGTTCGACGTTAAGTCGGCCGGACTGCTTGAAGACCCAACAATCTTTGTGGGTATGGTTTGCAGGCTTCCCGGGGGTACTATGGATTTGACATATCCTATCCAAGATTTTGTTTAGGTTGGATAGCTCATCACTGTTGTCCTTAAGAGGCAGTGTTTTATTATTCGGCCGAGAGCTTTTGAATCCGGCGTTGACTGCCGTGCTATTTGGGCCATTTTCCTTATTCCGACGCTGATCTTTTCTGCGTCGTGATTTCCCATTTCCATCCCTGACCTCGGATGTACTCGGGTCGCTGGTACTGCATCTTTCCAGCCAGCTATCTTCCCCCACGCAAAAGCGGGTCATGAGGCTTGTTAGCGCGGCCATTGTTCTTGGTTTTTCCTGGCCGAGGTGTCTGGCGAGCCATTCGTCTCGGACGTTATGCTTAAAGGCTGCTAAGGCTTCGGCGTCCGGACAGTCGACTATTTGGTTCTTTTTGGTGAGGAACCTGTTCCAGAATTTGCGTGCTGACTCTCCGGGCTGTTGAGTTATGTGACTTAAATCGTCTGCATCCGGAGGGCGGACATAAGTCCCCTGAAAATTTGCTCGAAACGCATCCTCGAGCTCTTCCCAACTTCCAATGGTATTTTCTGGGAGGCTTTTGAGCCAATGCCGAGCTGGCCCTTTGAGCTTGAGGGGTAGGTATTTTATGGCATGGAGATCGTCTCCTCTGGCCATATGTATGTGTAGGATATAATCCTCAATCCAGACTCCGGGGTCTGTTGTTCCGTCATATGCCTCTATGTTTACGGGTTTGAATCCCGCTGGAAATTCATGATCCAGTACCTCATCGGCGAAACATAGTGGGTGTGCGGCGCCCCTGTATTTAGGTGTGCCGTTGTCTTCAAACACTCGGTGGGTTGTGTTGCTCCCTGGAGTCTTCTTTTTTGGCCCATAGATGGACCTGACCGGGCCATCCTTTTTGTGAGGGTCCTTATGTGGATCGTGTGCCGGCTTGTGTGCAGCACCACTTGCCGCTCTTAGCCTGTCATCTGGTCGTCTATCCGGCCAGGCGGCGTCTTTCTTTTTTGATTGTGGGGGCTCTACGGCCTCCTCGTCAAATTCGGGCAACATTTTGCGCTTTGGGTAGCTCTTTGCCTGGTGACTATCGCCGTATTTATCTGCAGTATTGAGTACTTTGCTCCATCTCATTCTGAGTGCATCCTCCGCTGTTTTGAGCTTCCGCTTTTGCTTCTTCAAACTTCTTGCAGTGGCGACGAGCCTTTTATGAAGGTTCGTATGCTCCGGTGATGTGTCCGGCGTGAGATCATCTGGACTGTTGTTTTCACCGGGGATGGGTTGCTTGTCCAATTCATCCTGTTCGGATGGTTGCTTGGTGGCATGTTCGTCGTCCACGGCTTCGCCCTGCTCTAAGGCTGGATCAGTATGGGTGTCGTTGTTATCGAGGCGGGACTTCGGGCGGCGCTTGCATCACCGTTTTGGTTGTTTGTCGGGAGGGGTTGTCCTTCACCACATCCTGTTGTTCCTCGTTATCGCTTCCTTTTGGTGTATCCACCATGTATAGGTCGTGAGTTGAGGTGGCTTTCCAGTGCCCAGTAGGCGCTGGTTCTTGGTCGTCTCTGGCATCATCGTCCATACCGTCGATGTCTTCGGAGTCGAAGTCTAGCATGTCGGTTAGATCGTCGACAGTGGCTACTAAGTGGGTGGTGGGTGGGCCTTGAATTTCTTCATCGTCCGCATCCCAACCGTCCTGACCGCAGTCTGGCCAGGTCTCTCCTGATAACGAGAGATACTTTAGCGAACTCAGGATGTCGCCGAAAGTTGAGTGTTGAAAGATGTCCGCAGCGGTGAACTCCATAATCGGCGCCCAATCGGATTCGATTGGAGGGGCGCGGGAGGTTCGGAGTCCGGCGAGGAGTCCGACACCTCGGAGTCACGAGCTTCACAAGGGACAAGGCCAGTATTCGACTCCATCGCCGTAGAGGTTGCAGTCCCCGAGGTGGTGTCTAGCCACCCGTCCTCGATCTGCGCAGCCGGCTCCGAATCGAGGGTCGGAGCGGGCTCGTGTGCGGCCTCCAGGGCACTGTCTGGCTGCAGAGCTAAATCATGCCCATCGTGACAATGCGGCGCGCTCGGCTGTGGCTCGAATCCATCGAAGATCAAGTCCTCGCGGATGTCAGCCGTGAAGTTCAAACTTCCAAATCTGACCTGACGGCCAGGGGCGTAGCTTTCGATCTGCTCCAGATGGCCAAGCGAATTGGCCCGCAGTGCAAAGCCGCCGAATACGAAGATCTGTCCGGGGAGAAAAGTCTCACCCTGGACTGCGTCGTTGTTGATGATCGAAGAAGCCATCGAGCCTATCGGTGACGACACAGAGGAACTCTCAATGAAAGCACCAATGTCGGTGTCAAAACCGGCGGATCTCGGGTAGGGGGTCCCGAACTGTGCGTCTAGGCGGATGGTAACAGGAGACAAGGGGCACGATGTTTTACCCAGGTTCGGGCCCTCTTGATGGAGGTAAAACCCTACGTCCTGCTTGATTGATATTGGTGATGTGGGTATTACAAGAGTAGATCTACCACGAGATCAAGGAGGCTAAACCCTAGAAGCTAGCCTATGGTATGATTGTTGTTCGTCCTACAGACTAAAACCATCCGGTTTATATAGAAACCGGAGAGGGCTAGGGTTACACAGAGTCGGTTACAATGGTAGGAGATCTACATATCCGTATCGCCAAGCTTGCCTTCCACGCCAAGGAAAGTCCCATCCGGACACGGGACAAAGTCTTCAATCTTGTATCTTCATAGTCTTGGAGTCCGGTCAATGATGATAGTTCGGCTATCCAGACACCCCCTAGTCCAGGACTCCCTCATCAACCAAAACCTTAATGTCACCTAGATACTCCATTTTCACCTCAAGTATCCGTGGGCATGATTATACGATATGCATCTATTCAACCAACACAAAGTACTTAAAAGAGTGCCCCAAAGTTTCTACCAGAGAGTCAAGACAAAAATGTGTGCCAACCCCTATGCATAGGTTCATGGGCGGAACACGCAAGTTGGTCACCAAGACATACATCAAGTGGCACATGATATCCCATTGTCACCACAGATAATCACGGCAAGACATACATCAAGTGTTCTCAAATCATAAAAGACTCAATCCGATAAGATAACTTCAAAGGGAAAACTCAATTCATCACAAGAGAGTAGAGGGGGAGAAACATCATAAGATACAGCTATAATAGCAAAGCTCAGGATACATCAAGATCGTGCCATAGAGGGAACACGAGAGAGAACACGAGAGAGAGAGAGAGAGATCAAACACATAGCTACTGGTACATACCCTCAGCCTCGAGGGTGAACTACTCCCTCCTCGTCATGGATAGCGCCGGGATGATGAAGATGGCCACCGGTGAGGGATCCCCCCTCCGGCAGGGTGCCGGAACGGGATCCCGAGAGGTTTTTGGTGGCTACAGAGGCTTGCGGCGGCGGAACTCCCGATCTATCTTCGTACTCAATGTTTTTAGGGTACGTAGGCTTATATAGGCGAAAGAAGTCGGTCGGGGGAGCCTCGAGGGGCCCACGAGTGGGTAGGGCGCGCTCAGGGGGTGGGCGTGCCCCCCTGTCTTGTGGCCTCCTCGATGATCCCCTGGCTTGCACTCCAAGTCTCCTGGATCATAATCTTTCCAAAAATCACGCTGCCGAAGGTTTCATTCCGTTTGGACTCCGTTTGATATTCCTTTTCTTTGAAATACTGAAATAGGCAATAAAACAGCAATATGGGCTGGGCCTCCGGTTAATAGGTTAGTCCCAAAAGTAATAAAAAGTGTATAATAAAGCATGTAATCATTCAAAACAGATAATAAAATAGCATGAATGCTTCATAAATTATAGATACGTTGGAGACATATCAAAACCTATGGCCCCTAGGTCTCTTTTCCATCATATTATATTTCTTTATTTACATTGCATCTCGTTTACTATTTTGCAATCTTTACTTTTCAATCTATACAACAAAAATACCAAAAATATTTATCTTATTATCTCCATCAAATCTCACTTTTGCAAGTGGCCGTGAAGGGATTGACAACCCCTTTATCGCTTTGGTTGCAAGGTTCTTATTTGTTTGTGCAAGTACAAGGTGACTTGCGTGTAACCTCCCACTGGATTGATACCTTGGTTCTCAAAAACTGAGGGAAATACTTACGCTACTTTGCTGCATCACCCTTTCCTCTTCAAGGGAAAACCAATGCATGCTCAAGAGGTAGCACCTAGCCGGCTAGCGCATGCCAGCTGGCCACCAAGGGACAACTCCCAACGACAAGCAGGCATGGCTACAGTGTACCCTCCTTTACATCGGCCCCGGCGGGCACGGCAACAGTGCACCCCACGCCCCCGCCCGGGGCGGGCAGTGTCCCGGAGGTGCAGCCCTGTAGTGGGGCGGTGCTGGCCACCCCATGCTGCCTGGCAGGGCATGCCACATTGCCGAGCAGCCGTCTGTACCCGCCCAGGTGTCCCGGTATGGCCCGCACCCAGCGGAAGCGGCGTGACCCACACCCGACGAACCCGGCAGGCCTGGCGGCCCGCACTGCCGGCTCCCAGAGGATGACACCAGGGCCTCGTGCCCATGTAACTTTACCATTATAACCCCCAGGGGCAGCCTATAAGACCCCCTTGATGCCCCCCATGCAAGCGGTTCAGCTCAATTGAGATCAGTAGAATCGACACACACACACAAGGCAAGGCAGAGGACCAGTCCCCTCTTCCTCCTCCACCAGAACAGTGATACGTCCATTTTGCATCATGTTTTTATGTTCATATTTATTGCATTATGGACTGTTATTTCACATTATGATACAATACTTATGCCTTTTCTCTCTTATTTTACAAGATTTACATGAAGAGGGAGAATGCCGACAGCTGAAATTCTAGACCAAAAAGGAGCAAATCTGAGATACCTATTCTGCACAACTTCAAATGTCCTGAAACTTTACAGAGAATTGTTTTGGAATATATAAAAAATATTGGGTGAAGAAACTATAGAAGGGGACCCACCAGGTGGCCACAAGCCTGGTGGGCACGCCCTACCCCCCAAGGCGTGCCCCCAGGGCTTGTGGGCCCTCCTCACCTTCATCCGGTGCCCATCTTATGCTATATGGAGGGTTTTGACCTAGGAAAAATCATAAGGAAGCTTTCGGGATGAAGAAACGCTGTATCGAGGTGGAACCTGGGCAGAAGCAATCTAGAGCTCCGGTAGAGCGATTCTGCCGGGGAAACTTCCCTCCGGAAGAGGGAAATCGAGGCGATCGTCATCACCAACGATCCTCTTATTATGGGAGGGTCAATCTTCATCAACATCTTCACCGGCACCATCTCCTCTCAAACCCTAGTTCATCTCTGTATTCAATCTTTGCCTCAGAACCTCAAATTGGTACCTATGGGTTGCTAGTAGTGTTGATTACTCTTTGTAGTTGATGCTAGTTGGTTTACTTGGTGGAAGATCATATGTTCAGATCCTTAATGACATTTATTACCCCTCTGATCTCGAACATGAACATGCTTTGTGAGCAGTTACGTTTGTTCCTGAGGACATGGGAGAAGTTTTGTTATAAGTAATCATGTGAATTTGGTATTCGTTTGATATTTTGATGAGATGTATGTTGTCTTTCCTCTAGTGGTGTTATGTGAACGTCGACTACATGACACTTCACCATGATTTGGGCCTAGGGGAATGCATTCGGAAGTAATAAGTAGATGATGTGTTGCCAGAGTGACACAAGCTTAAACCCTAGTTTATGCGTTGCTTCGTAAGGGGCTGATTTGGATCCACATGTTTCATGCAATGGTTAGAATTATCTTAATTCTTCTTTCGTAGTTGTGGATGCTTGCGAGAAGGGTTAATCATAAGTGGGAGGGTTGTCCAAGTAAGGACAGCACCCAAGCGTTGGTCCGCCCACATATGCTAGGTTTCTATGAATTTGATGATTGTTCTTTAAATTTGCATCTTGCGGATTCCACCATTAAGAAACCTATGGGAAGGATTAATGATGTTCTTATTGTTGCAAATAGGAATTATGTGCCCGTAGATTTCATTGTCCTTGATATAGATTATAATCCTTCATGTCCTATTATTCTTGGTAGACCTTTCCTTAGAACGATTGGTGTAATTATTGATATGAAAGAAGTAAATATTAGATTCCAATTTCCATTAAGGAAAGGCATGGAGCACTTTCCTAGGATGAAAATTAAATTACCTTATGAATCTATTATGAGAGCCACTTATGAATTGAATACCAAAGATGGTAATACCTAGATCTATTCTTGTTTTTATGCCTAGCTAGGGGTGTTAAACGATAGCGCTTGTTGGGAGGCAACCCAATTTTATTTTTGTTCTTTACTTTTTATTCCTGTTTAGTAATAAATAATTCATCTAGCCTCTGGTTAGATGTGGTTTTGTGTTTTATTTAGTGTTTGTGCCAAGTAAAACCTTTAGGATAACCTAGGGTGATAGTTAATTTGATCTTGCTGAAAAACAGAAACTTTTGCACGCACGAGATTAGTTTTCTTAAATCACAAAAATATGATTTTCAATTTATTATGTTTTCAGAAGATTAATAAACAAATTACGTAGAACTTCCTAATTTTGTAGAATTTTTGGGGTTCCATAAGTATTCTAGAGTTACAGATTTCTACAGACTATTCTGTCTTTGACAGATTCTGTTTTTCGTGTGTTATTTGCTTATTTTGATGAATCTATGGCTAGTATCAGGGGTATGAACCATAGAGAAGTTGTAATACAGTAGGTTTAACACCAATATAAATAAAGAATGAGTTCATTACAGTACCTTAAAGTGGTGGTTTGTTTTCTTGCACTAACGGAGCTCATGCGATTTTCTGTTGAGTTTTGTGTTGTGAAGTTTTCAAGTTTTGGGTAAAGATTTGATGGATTTTGGAATAAGGAGTGGCAAGAGCCTAAGCTTGGGGATACCCAAGGCACCCCAAGGTAAAATTCAAGGACAACGAAAAGCCTAATCTTGGGGATGCCCCGGAAGGCATCCCCTCTTTCGTCTTCGTCTATCGGTAACTTTACTTGAGGCTATATTTTTATTCACCACATGATATGTGTTTTGCTTGGAGCGTCTTGTATGATTTGAGTATTTTCTTTTTAGTTTATCACAATCATCCTTGCTGTACACACCTTTTGGAGAGACACACATGAATCGGAATTTATTAGAATACTCTATGTGCTTCACTTATATCTTTTGAGCTAGATAATTTTGCTCTAGTGCTTCAATTATACCTTTTCAGAGCACGGTGGTGGTTTTATTTTGTATAAATTATTGATCTCTCATGCTTCACTTATATTATTTTGAGAGTCTTTTAGAACATCATGGTAATTTTCTTTGGTTATAAAATTAGTCCTAATATGATGGGCATCCAAGTTGGGTAAAATAAAAACTTTCATATGGAGTGCATTAAATACAATGATAAATTTGATACTTGATAATTGTTTTGAGATATAAAGGTGGTAATGTTAGAGTCATGCTAGTTGGGTAATTATGAAATTGAGAAATACTTGTGTTAAAGTTGGCAAGTCCGGTAGCATGCACGTATGGTGAACGTTGTGTGACAAATTTGAAGCATGGGGTGTTCTTTGATTGCCTTCCTTATGAGTGGAGGTCGGGATCGCGCGATGGTTAACTCCTACCAACCCTTCCCCTAGGAGCATGCGTAGTAGTACTTTGCTCTGAGGGCTAATAAACTTTTGCAATAAGTATATGAGTTCTTTATGACTAATGTGAGTCCATGGATTATACGCAGTCTTACCCTTCCGTAATTTGCTAGCCTCTATGGTACCATGCATTGCCCTTTCTCACCTTGAGAGTTGGTGCAAACTTCACCGGTGCATCCAAACCCCGTGATACGATACACTCTATCACACATAAACCTCCTTATATCTTCCTCAAAACAGGCACCATACCTACCTATTATTGCATTTCCATAGCCATTCTGAGATATATAGCCATGCAACTTTCCACTGTTCCGTTTATTATGACACGCTCCATCATTGTCATATTGCTTTGCATGATCATGTAGTTGACATCGTATTTGTGGCAAAGCCACCTTTATAATTCTTTCATACATGTCGCTCTTGATTTATTGCATATCCCGGTATACCGCCGGAGGCATTCACATAGAGTCATATTTTGTCCTAAGTATTGAGTTGTAATTCTTGAGTTGTAAATAAATATAAGTGTGGTGATTTCCATTATTAGAGCATTGTCCCATGTGAGGAAAGGATGATGGAGATTATAATTCCCCCACAAGTCGGGATGAGACTCCGGACAAAATAAAAAAGAGAAAAAATAAAAAGAGAAAAAAAGAGGCCAAAGAAGCCCAAAAATGAGAGAAAGAAAGAGAAGGGACAATGTTGCTATCCTTTTTTCACACTTGTGCTTCAAAATAGCACAATGATCTTCATGATAGAGAGTTTCTTATTTTGTCACTTTCATATACTAGTCAGAATTTTTCATTATAGAACTTGGCTTGTATATTCCAATGATGGGCTTCCTCAAAATGCCCTAGGTCTTCGTGAGCAGGCAAGTTGGATGCACACCCACTTAGTTTCTTTTTGATGAGCTTTCATACATTTATAGCTCTAGTGCATCCGTTGCATGGCAATCCCTACTCCTCGTTTGACATCAATTGATGGGCATCTCCATAGCCCATTGATTAGCCATGTCAATGTGAGACTTTCTCCTTTTTTATTTTCTCACATAATCCCTATCATCATACTCTACTCCACCCATAGTGATATGTCCATGGCTTACGCTCATGTATTGCGTGAGGGTTGAAAAGGCTGCAGCGCGTTAAAAAGTATGAACCAGTTACTTGGCTGAAACCGGGGTTGTGCATGATGGGAGCATTTTATGTGACAAAAATGAAGCATGACCAAACTATATGATTTTGTAGGGATAAGCTTTCTTTGGCTATGTTATTTTGATAAGACATAAACTACTTGGTTAGCATGCTTGAAGTATTACTATTTTTATGTGAATATTAAACTTTTATCTTGAAACTTTTGGATCTAAACATTCATGCCACAGTAAAGAGAATTACATTGAAATTATGTTAGGTAGCATTCCACATCAAAAATTCTGTTTTTATCATTTACCTACTCGAGGACGAGCAGGAATTAAGCTTGGGGATGCTTGATACGTCTCCAATGATCTATAATTTCTGATTGGTCCATGCTATTATATTATCTGTTTTGGATGTTTAATGAGCTTTATTATGCACTTTTATATTATTTTTGGGACTAACCTATTAACCGGAGGCCCAGTGAAAATTTCTGTTTTTTGCCTATTTTAGTGTTTCGCAGAAAAGGAATATCCAGAGTCCAAACGGAATGAAACCTTTGGGAGAATCGTTTTTGGAACAAACGCAATCCAGGAGACTTGGAGTGGACGTCAAGGAAGCAACGAGGCGTCCACGAGGTAGGAGGGCACGCCTAGGGGGGTAGGCGCGCCCCCACCCTCGTGGGGCCCTCGTGGCTCCTCCGACCTACTTCTTTCGCCTATATATACTCATATACCCCAAAAACAACCAGGAGCACCACGAAACCCTATTTCCACCGCCGCAACCTTCTGTTCCCGTGAGATCCCATCTTGGGGCCTTTTCCAGCGCTCCGCCGGAGGGGGAATCGATCATGGAGGGCTTCTACATCAACACCATAGCCTCTCCGATGATGTGTGAGTAGTTTACCACAGACCTTCGGGTCCATAGTTATTAGCTAGATGGCTTGTTTTCTCTCTTCTATTCTCAATACAAAGTTCTCCTCGATCTTCTTGGAGATCTATTCGATGTAATACTTTTTGTGGTGTGTTATTCGAGATCCGATGAATTGTGGGTTTATGATGAAGATTGTCTATGAACAATATTTGATTCTTCTCTGAATTCTTATATGTATGATTTGGTATCTTTGCAACTCTCTTCGAATTATCAATTTGGTTTGGTCTACTAGATTGATCTTTCTTGCAATGGGAGAAGTGGTTAGCTTTGGGTTCAATCTTGCAGTGTCCTTTCCCAGTGACAGCAGGGGTAGCAAGGCACGTATTGTATTGTTACCATCAAGGATAAAAATATGGGGTTTATATCATATTGCTTGATTTTATCCCTCTACATCATGTCATCTTGCTTAATGCGTTACTCTGTTCTTATGAACTTAATACTCTAGATGCATGCTGGATAGCGGTCGATGTGTGGAGTAATAGTAGTAGATGTAGAATCGTTTCGATCTACTTGTCACGGACATCATGTCTATATGCATGATCATGCCTAGATATTCTCATAATTATGCGCTTTTCTATCAATTGCTCGACAGTAATTTGTTCACCCAGCGTAAGATATGCTATCTTGAGAGAAGCCACTAGTGAAACCTATGGCCCCTGGATTTCTTTTCCATCGTATTATATTTATTTTATTTACATTGCATCTCATTTACTATTTTGCAATCTTTACTTTTCAATCTATACAACAAAAATACCAAAAATATTTATCTTATTATCTCCATCAGATCTCACTTTTGCAAGTAGCCGTGACGGGATTGACAACCCCTTTATCACATTGGTTGCAAGGTTCTTATTTGTTTGTGCAGGTACAAGGCGACTTGCGTGTAACCTCCTACTCGATTGATACATTGGTTCTCAAAAACTGAGGGAAATACTTATGGTACTTTGCTGCATCACCCTTTCCTCTTCAAGGGAAAACCAATGCATGCTCAAGAGGTAGCACCCAGCCGGCTAGCGCATGCCGGCTGGCCACCAGGGGACAACTCCCAACGACAAGCAGGCATGGCTACAGTGTGCCCTCCTTTACGTCGGCCCTGGCGGGCGCAGCAACAGTGCACGCCACGCCCCCGCCCGGGGCGGGCGGTGTCCCGGAGGTGCAGCCATGTAGTGGGGCAGCGCTAGCCACCCCATGACGCCAGGCAGGGCATGCCACATTGCCGAGCAGCCGACCGTACCCGCCCAGGGGTCCCAATATGGCCCGCACCCAGCGGAAGCGGTGTGACCCACACCCGATGAACCCGGCAGGCCTGGCAGCCCGCACTGTCGGCTCCCAGAGGATGACACCAGGGCCTCGTGCCCATGTAACTTTACCATTATAACCCAGGGGGGCAGCCTATAAGACCCCCTCGGTGCCCCCCATGCTAGCACTTCAGCTCAATTGAGATCGGTAGAATCGACACACACATACGAGGCAAGGCAGAGGACCAGTTCCCTCTTCCTCCTCCGCCAGAAAAGTGATACGTCCATTTTGCATCATATTTTTATGTTCATATTTATTGCATTATGGTCTATTATTTCACATTATGATACAATACTTATGCCTTTTCTCTCTTATTTTACAAGGTTTACATGAAGAGGGAGAATGCTGACAGTTGGAATTCTAGACCGGAAAGGGGCAAATCTGAGATACCTATTCTGCACAACTTCAAATGTCCTGAAACTTTATGAAGAATTGTTTTGGAATATATAAAACATATTGGGCGAAGAAACTACAGAAGGGGACCCACCAGGTGGCCATAAGCCTGGTGGGCACGCCCTACCACCCGGGGCGTGCCCCCAGGGCCTGTGGGCCCTTCTAACCTTTGTCTGGTGCCCATCTTCTTCTATATGGAGGTTTTTGACCTAGGAAAAATCATAAGGAAGCTTTCGGGATGAAGCGCCACCGTATCGAGGTGGAACTTGGGCAGAAGCAATCTAGAGCTCTGGTAGAACGATTATGCCGGGGCAACTTCCCTTCGGAAGGGGGAAATTGAAGCCATCGTCATCACCAACGATCCTCTTATCATGGGAGGGTCAATCTTCATCAACATCTTCACCAGCACCATCTCCTCTCAAACCCTAGTTCATCTCTGTATTCAATTTTTGCCTCAGAACCTCAAATTGGTACATGTGGGTTGCTAGTAGTGTTGATTACTCTTTGTAGTTGATGCTAGTTGGTTTACTTGGTGGAAGATCATATGTTCAGATCCGTAATGACATTTATTACCCCTCTAATCTCGAACATGAACATGCTTTGTGAGTAGTTACATTTGTTCCTGAGAACATGGGAGAAGTTTTGTTATAAGTAATCATGTGAATTTGGTATTCGTTTGATATTTTGATGAGATGTATGTTGTCTTTCCTCTAGTGGTGTTATGTGAATGTCGACTACATGACACTTCACCATGATTTGGGCCTAGGGGAATGCATTCGAAAGTAATAAGTAGATGATGTGTTGCTAGAGTGACAAAAGCTTAAACCCTAGTTTATGCGTTGCTTCGTAAGGGGCTGATTTGGATCCACATGTTTCATGCAATGGTTAGAATTATCTTAATTCTTCTTTCATAGTTGTGGATGCTTGCGAGAAGGGTTAATCATAAGTGGGAGTCTTGTCCAAGTAAGGACAGCACCCAAGTGTTGGTCCACCCACATATGAAATTATCAAAGTAGCGAACATGAAGCATATGAGCATGATGAAAACTAACTTGATAACAATTCACATGTGTCCTCGAGAGCACTTTGCTTTATACAAGAGTTCGTCCAGGCTTATCCTTTGATATAAAAAGGATTGGGCCACCTTGCTGCACCTTTGTTACACTTGTCACTTGTTACCGTTACGAGTTATCCTATCACAAAACTATCTATTACCGATAATTTTAGTGCCTGCAGAAAATACCTTGCTGAAAACAGCTTGTCATTTCCTTCTGCTCCTTGTTGGGTCCGACACTCTTACTTATCGAAAGGACTACGGTAGATCCCCTATACTTCTGGGTCATCAAGACTTTTTCCTGGCACCATTGCCGGGGAGTGAAGCGCCTTTGGTGAGTGCAATTTGGTAAGGAAAATTTTATATTACGTGCAAAAATTTACTTTCACTTGCCACTATGGAAAATAATCCTTTGAGGGGCTTGTTCGGGGTATCCTCACCTCGACCGGAAGAACAAAGTGTTGCTCCTCAACCTACTGCACTTATGATACGTCTCCAACGTATCTATAATTTTTTATTGTTCCATGCTATTATATTATCATTCTTGGATGTTTTACAATCATTTATAGTAACTTTATATCATTTTTTGGGACTAACCTATTAACATAGTGCCCAGTGCCATTTGTTGTTTTTTGCTTGTTTTTTACTTCGCAGAATATCATTACCAAAAAGAGTCCAAACGCAACAAAACTTTTTGGAGAATTTTTTTGGACCAGAAGACACAAGATGGGCCAAAGAAGTACCAAAGGGGAGGCCCGAGGGGAGCACAACCCCCCAGGGCACGCCCTGGTGGGTTGTGCCCACCTCGGTGACCTCCCGCACCGCCTCTTCGCCTTATAAATATCCAAATATTCCAGAAACCCTAGGGGATTCGATGAAAAACAATTCCAGCCGTCGCAAGTTCCAGAACCACGAGATCCAATCTAGACACAATCACAGAGGGAAGTGTTCCATACCCTTCTTTAGAGGAAACTGAAATTTAATATTCCCTTCTTTCATATCAATTACGGCACCTATAGTTCACAAAAACGGTCTACTGAGTATTATAGGACAAGGCGGATTGCAATTAATATCAAGCACAATAAATTCTATGGGCACATAATTCATATTTGCAAGAATAAGGACATCATTAATTCTCTCCAAGGGCTTTTTAATAGTAGAATCCGCCAAGTGCAAATTAAAAGAGCATTCTTCAATGTTGGTAAAACCAAGCACATCACATAGAGATTTCAGAATTGTGGAAACGGTAGCACCCAAATCACACAAAGCATTACACTCATAATTTTTAATCTTGACTTTAATGGTAGGTTCCCATTCATCATATAATTTCCTAGGAATTGAAATCTCTAACTTCATTTTTCTTCTAAGGCTTTTATCATGGCATCCACAATATGTTTAGTAAAAGCTTTATTTTATTCATATGCATTGGGTGAATTTATCATGGATTGTAACAAAGAAATGCACTCAATCAAAGATTAACTATCAAAATTAAAGTCTTTGTAATCGAAAAGAGTGGACACATCACTAGTTAAACTTTTGACCTCTCCAAACCCACTTTTGTCAATTTTTAAACAAGATTTTCACCCTCCGAATTATGAGGACGCCTTCTAGCTAAAGTTGACTCTTCTCCAGTCCTCTTATCATTATCTTTAACATTATTAAACAACGAATCAATATAAGAAACACCAATCATCTTAATATCTTCATCATTATGGTGAAAGCAATCGGTCGAAAAAACTCTTTCTAGAAATTCTCTTTTAGATCTAAGCATAGCGTTTCTTTTCTTAATTTCATCCATACAAATATATAAAGCTTTAATTGATTCATCAACCTCGGGCGGAGAAGTTTTAATCTCGAGATTTTTACATCATGAAAAAATTCTACCAATGCTTCTAGACATATCATCAATCTTACTCAGTTTTTCTTCTATCATAGTATTAAAAACTTTTTGCGCATTGATAAATTCTTTAATATTATTCTCAAGATCAGAGGGCATCCTATTATCATTATAAGAAGAATTACAATAGGAATTGCCATAATTATTAGATGAACTTCCAGGAAAAGGCCTAGGATTAAAATTACCTCTATAAGCATTGTTATTAAAATTGTTTTGCGAGACAAAATTCACATCTATGGAGTCATTATTTTGCTCCGGTGGGCCCGGGGCCGTAGATTTCACTAGAGGCTTCTCTCAAAAAATAGCATACGGTGGGTAAACAAATTACTGTTGGGAAATTGATAGAAGAACAAATAATTATGATGATATCCAAGGCAATGATCATGTATGTAGGCATCACGTCCAAGATTAGTAAACCGACTCCTGCCTGCATCTACTACTATTACTCAACACATCGACCGCTATCCAACATGCATCTAGTGTATTAAGTTCATGGAGAAACGGAGTAATGCAATAAGAATAATGACATGATGTAGACAAGATCTATTCATGTAGGAATAGATCCCATCTTTTTATCCTTACTAGCAATGATACATGTGTTCCCCGCTACCCCTTCTGTCACTGGTGAGGACACCGCAAGATCAAACCCATCATAAAGCACATCTTCCCATTGCAAGAAAAATCAATCTAGTTGGCCAAACCAAACCAAAGTTTCAGAGAAGAAATACGAGGCTATAATAATCATGCATAAGAGAGTTCAACAAAGACTCAAATAATATTCATGGATAGATCTGATCATAAACTCGCAATCCATCGGATCCCAACAAACACACCGCAAAAAAGAGTTACATCAAATAGATCTCCAAGAACATCAACGAGAACATTGTATTGAAATTCAAAAAAGAAAGAAGAAGCCATCTAGCTACTGCCTACAGACCCGTAGGTTTGTGGTAAACTCGTCACGCATCATTGGAGGGGCAAGGGTGTTGATGAAGAGCCCCTCCATGATTGTTGAGCCCTCCTGCAAGGTGCCGGAAAAGGCCCCTAGATTGGATCTCGTGGTTCTGGAACTTACAGCGGTGGAAACTCTTATCTCTTTGCTCCCCTAGAGTATTTGAAACTTTAGACTATTTATAGAGTTGTAGGCGGTGGAGAGGGGGCTCATGGGATCCACTACCCACCAGGGCGCGCCAGGGGCCTCCGGCACGCCCTGGTGCTTTGTGGGCCCCAAGGGCCTCCCCTCGCACACTTCCTTGGCTCGCAAGTTGTCTTCCGCCCGAAAAAAATCTCCAGAAAGTTTTGTGGCTTTTGGACTTCATTTGGTACTGATATTCTGCGAAGTAAAAAACAAGCAAAAAAGCAACTGGCACTGGGCACTATGTCAATAGGTTAGTCCAAAAAATTCTACAAAGTTTCTATAAAATGAATATAAAACATCCAATATGATAATATAACAACATGGAACGATCAAAAATTATAGATACGTTGGAGATGTATCAGCGGGCGGCAGGGCGCGGTCGCTCGGGCGAGCGTGGCCGCGGCCCCAGCGCATGGGCGGATATGGCGCTAGCGGGCGAGCGTGGCTGCAGCCTCGGTGGGGAGAATAGGGGATGAGCTCACAAACGGGCAGCTACAGCAGCGGTTGTGCAGGTGAGCGCGGTGGCTCCCTGGCGGCTAGCGCACGCAGCGGCTGGGTCAGTGGCTACTAGCTAGTAGCTAGCAAGCATGAAGCATGCAGATGGCGACTGCTATCTAGTACTCCCTCCATCTGAAAAAGTTTTTCCTTCAGGGACAAAGCTTTTTCGGACGAAAGGAGTAGCTAGCAAGCACGCACGCACCTAGGCCGACGGCGGTGCTAGTAGCTAGCTAGCTCGGTAGTTAGCATGCATCGGCTCACAAATGAAGCGCAGCCGCTGATGCGCACTACTACTTGAAAGTGCAACTACCCCTAGGTGGTTTTGGTAATTCCTAACAACATATAGCTCATTGAGCTAACACTATTTCAAGATAAATATTTCAGGAAAAGCTAAATGAATGGCATGGCATGGATGAGAAAAGTGGACCCCTCAAAATGCTAAGGATAAAAGGATTGGCTCAAGCTCAAAGCTCAAGACTCTACATTTTATATTTTAGTGATCCAAGATCACATTGAGTCTATAGGAAAAGCCAATACTATCAAGGAGGGATGAGGTGTTGCTTAATGAGGTTCTTGCTCAAAGTGCTTAGTGATATGCTCCAAAACCCTCAACTACTTTCTCACATCCACATATGACCTAAACCAAAAGTCAAACTCGGCCCCACCGATTCTTTCTATCCGGCGCCACCGAGTTCAAATGTCATAGCCACTGCCACAAAACCTAGGCAAATCGGTCTCACCGATAGGGATCTCGATCTCACCGAGATGGGATTGTAATCTCTCTGTTTTCTTTCGTAACATTTCAGTACCACCGAGATGAGCGATCGGTCCCACCGAGATTGCAATGTAAACTCTCTGTTTCCCTTTCGTAACATTTTGGTCTCATCGAAATGAGCGAACTGGTCCCATCGAGTTTACCTGACCAACTCTCTGGTTAGCTTATTAGAAAAATCGGTGCCACCGAGTTTGTGTAATCGGTCTCACTGAGATTATGTTATGCCCTAAGCCTAACCATATCGGTCCTACCGAGTTGCATGTCAGTCCCTCCGAAAATCCTAACGGTCACTAGATTTGCTGAATCGGTCCGACCGAGTTTCTAAATTCGGTCCCACCGAGATTGGCAAGTTCTGTGTAATGGTTAGATTTTGTGTGGAGGCTATATATACCCCTCCACCTCCTCTTCATTCGTGGAGAGAGCCATCAGAACGAACCTACAATTCCAACTTACATTTTCTGAGAGCGAACCACCTACTCATGTGTTGAGACCAAGATATTCCATTCCTACCATATGAATCTTGATCTCTAGCCTTCCCCAAGTTGCTTTCCACTCAAATCTTCTTTCCACCAAATCCAAATCCTGTGAGAGAGAGTTGAGTGTTGGGGAGACTATCATTTGAAGCACAAGAGCAAGGAGTTCATCATCAACACACCATTTGTTACTTCTTGGAGAGTGGTGTCTCCTAGATTGGCTAGGTTTCACTTGGGAGCCTCTGACAAGATTGTGGAGTTGAACCAAGGAGTTTGTAAGGGCAAGGAGATCGCCTACTTCGTGAAGATATACCGCTAGTGAGGCAAGTCCTTCGTGGGCGACGGCCATGGTGGGATAGACAAGGTTGCTTCTTCGTGAACCCTTCTTGGGTGGATCCCTCCGTGGACTCGCGTAGCCGTTACCCTTCGTGGGTTGAAGTCTCCATCAACGTGGATGTACGATAGCACCACCTATCTGAACCATGACAAAAACATCCGTGTCTCCAATTGCGTTTGAATTCTCCAAACCCTTCCCTTTACATTCTTGCAAGTTGCACGCTTTACTTTCCGCTGCTCATATACTCTTTGCATGCTTGCTTGAATTGTGTTACGATTGCTTGACTTGTGCTAAGTTAGCTAAAATCTGCCAAGAACTAAAATTGGGAAAAGGATAAGTTTTATTTGGTCAAGTAGTCTAATCACCCCCCCCCCTCTAGACATACTTCCGATCCTACAAGTGGTATAGAGCTTTGGTCTCCACTTGCTTTGATTTCCATAGCTTTTGGTGGTCATACCTTGGTTTCACAACCTAGGAGAGTATGGCGTCTAGCAAGGGAAACTACCACCGTAGAGGTCCTTACTTTGATGGTATGAATTTTGCTAGTTGGAAGCATAAGATGAAAATGCATATTCTCGGACATAACCCCGCCATTTGGGCTATTGTGTGTATTGGCTTGCAAGGTGAATTCTTTGATGGAAGAGAACCGAACCGTGAAGCTAGCGCGGATGAGTTGAAAATGCTGCAATACAACGATCAAGCTTGTGATATACTCTTCAACGGATTGTGCCCCGAAGAATTCAACAAAATCAGCCGTCTTTAGAATGCAAAGGAAATTTGGGATACTTTGATTGATATGCACGAAGGTACTGACCCCGTCAAGGAATCCAAGTTGGATGTGCTTCAAAGTCAACTTGACAAGTTCAAGATGAAGGATGGTGAAGGTGTCGCTGAAATGTACTCTAGGCTTGCTCTCATTACAAATCAGATTACCGGCTTAGGAAGTGAAGAGATGACCGACAAATTCATCATCAAGAAGATCCTAAGAGCATTGGATGGAAAATATTATACCATGTGCACATTGATCCAAATGATGCCCATTTACAAGAATCTCAAGCCAACGGAAGTCATTGGAAGAATTGTTGCTCATGAGATGTCACTCAAGGATAAGGAGGAGCTCCACAACAAATCAAGTGGTGCTTACAAAGCCTCATGTGAAGCCCCCACATCATCAAGTGAGAAACAAACCTTCAATGAAGAATTGAGCCTAATGGTGAAGAACTTCAACAAGTTCTACAAAAGTAAAAGCAAAGAGAGAAGCTCCAAGTCAAGGTCCTACAATGACAAAAGATCCTCTAGTCGAGAGCGCAATTACTACAATTGTGGAAGACCCGGACACTACTCCAATGAGTGTACGGCTCCCTACAAAAGAAGAGAAGAATCACCTAAGAGGAGAAGTAGAAGAGAAGAATCACCACCAAGAGAGAGAAGGAGTAGAGATGATCGTTATGAACGAAGAACATCTCGGAGAAGCAAGGATTCGGAAAGGAAGGACAAGTCATCAAGGAACTACACAAAACAAAGACATCAAGCTCATGTTGGTGAATGGGTATCCGGTTCCGACTCCGACAATCACTCTAAGAGAAGCTATCACTGCGACTCTGAACATACTCAAGATGAAGGTGTTGCCGGTCTAGCACTTGTGTCAACCAACTCCTACGACATATTTGATTCACCAAATGAGGGAGTTGGAAGATGCTTCATGGCTAAAGGCCCAAAGGTAACACACCCCGAGTATGTTGATTTCAATAGTCATGAAGATGACTTGCTAGGTGATGATGATTTACTTATTGACAACTCTAGTGATGAATACTATGATGAAACGTCAATTAATCATGCTAATCAAGATAAAACGAATGACGATGATAAGGAGAAGATTGAGCTCCTAACTAAAGAACTAAACACTCTTAAGTTAGCTCATGAAACTATCTTAGGGGATCATCGAGAACTTTTAAGGACTCATGAGAAGTTACGCTTTGAAAAGCTCAACCTTGAGCAAGAGCATGAGTTCTTAAAGGCAATCAATGATGATCTTCGCAAGAAAAGTTCTTCTTACATTGCCAAGCGTTTACTCTTATCTACTTACATGCCTCAAGTCAAGTCTAGTAACAAGAACAAGAAGGATTCTTCCTCTAGTAGTAACAATAATCATGTTAAATCTAATGTTGTTGCTTCTACTAGTTCTCTTGATTCCACTAATGATTCTCTTAGCCAAGTTACACTTGAGCAAGAAAATAGCTTATTGAAGGGAATTATAGAGAAAGGTGTTTACAAGAGCCTTGCCGGGAGTAAGAAATTCGAGGAAATTGTACGCAAGCAAGGAAGGCACCGGAAGAACCAAGGTGTTGGTTTTGAACGAAAGTTCAATGCCAATGGAGTTGAGTGGGAAGAAGATCAATACCCCAAGACGAAGTTTGTTCCTCAACAAGAGAAGTATGATCCTACTTCCTTCAAAGGGACACAAGCTCAAGATGATCTTCCACCACAAGACCACAAGCAAAAAGGCAAGGATGAGCTTCAAGAGGAGATTGATGCATTGGAAGAAGCTCCCAAGGCCTTGGTCAAGTGGATTCCCAAGACTACGTCAAGTTCTACTTCATCAAGTACGACTACAACCCCAAGGATTCCCATCAAGATGGTGTGGATCCCGAAGAAGAAGAACTAGAGAGTTCTTCAGGGTGACTCCGCCGACATACTTCACTCATATCATTTTGGCAAGGACAAGTGCATTCAACTTCCACATCTTGCACTAGTTCATGGAGTCACAAACCCTATTGTTGGTAAGACAAGGGACAAGGTAACATAATGCTTTCATAGACATCATTTTGTGTGTGCATCACTCTATGTCTATGGATATCCTTGTTTGTTCCTTGTGGGACTAACCCGTGTAGGTATTGGAAGTGCAACTCACTCCAAAGGATTGCTCCAAATGATCTACATCAACATTTAGCATCCACATCTTCAACACCTACATGAAGTCATCATCGACAAAACCCAAGGTTAGTTCATCCCTCTAAGGGGGGATCTCACATCTAGGGGGAGCTTTACTCTAGGAAATGAGTTAAAGCAACTCTAATGGTGTGAACACATCAATGCATTATGTAAAAGTGGCAACCCCACTTGAGCTTAAACGATGAGTATGAACTATGATCAAATGTTCTCATTTGACTCCTAAGTCAATATACTCATATATAGATGACCTAGTCATCGCCAATTGCTTGATAGATGCTAGAATGGCTGTGCATGCTTTGCCACATATTTCATTTGTCATTTTATTATGTGAGCATGTTGGTTGCATATTTCACTCATTCGAGGACATCCACTTGTTGTGTTGATTGTATGGCTTCTTTTCTTTTGCCAAGTGGATGGACAAGAATGCCTAAGAACCTTCTCTAGCTATCTATGCTTTTCTTGTCTCAAACTCTATTCTTGCTACATCACAAAGTTTGATCAAGTCAGATTCGAACCACTCTGTGTGAGGAGCACTCGAAGTCCCCGATTCGTCATAGAATTAAACTTCCAAAACTTCTTTGTGCGTTTTGGTTTGACCGATTATTCTATTTCGGTCATACCGAGATCACTAAGTCGATCTAGGTTTTCAATCTTGTTGCAACCGATTTGAACATTTCGGTCACATCGAGTTGCAGTAACTGCTTGCAGTAATGCATCTTGGTGCCACCGAGTTGTTCCACTCGGTCACACCGACAGGGTCGGGCTATATATATCCACGGGCAAATTTTTTGGAAATTTCTCCAAACTCTTTCGCCTGCGCTCAGTCCGCTCTGCCTCCTGGGTCTCCGGATCGTCCTCCTCATCACCAGTTGCCTCCCGCCGCTGGTCTCCGCTGCCGTCAACGGGAATCATCTCCGCCGTTGCCGTCGTAGCAAGTCCATCACCGAACTAGGGTATGGACTTGATCCTTGTGCTAATCTCACTCTGATTCCTAGCACATTGTTTTCGCCATGTATCTTGCCACAATTGAGATCATGTTATCCAGTAAAAACGCTCCGTAGATTAGGTTTGGATTGAAAATTTAGGGTTAGGTTTCCACCAAAACCATCTCGGACCGACCGAGTTGTAGAAATCGGTTCCACCGATTCGGCCAAGGCCATTGCACATGTGATTCTTGGTCCGACTGCGAATTGCAAATCAGTGTGACCGAGTTCAAGACTTTGTGAAACCCTAGCAGTCTCGGTGACACCGAACTGTGACTCAGTCTGACCGAGTTCACTAGTTTAGGTTCCTAAAGCTGCTTCGGTATCACTGAGTTCACAAATTGGTAGATCCAAAATGCTTTCTGTGGAAAACTAAAACTAAGTTTTTAAATCATTCTCTTGCAAAAACCTATGTATTTTGTGATGCTCATCCTATTCTACCTCATCTATATCTATTCACAGGGTCAGCTGTCAGTGTTTGCAACATGTTTGATCAAAGTGACAGTCAGAACAAGTCTGAGGAACAGGTTCACATGAGTGAGGGCACTAGTCCCTCTAGCAGCTATGATGGTAGCAGAAGAACACCTAGCAACTTGCGTAAGGCAGCCACCAGGGCCAAAAAGAAGAAAACCTCAGAGTCTGAAGATGAAGACTATGTGGCTGTAGAGGATGAGGCCACTTCCAAGAAGAAGGTGCTCAAGAAGGAATATGGCACAGCTGCTGCCACTAAGCCTGGAATGAGGACCAAAGCACCTGCTAGAAGAGTTCCCATGTCCAAAACTAGAGCCTCCACTCAAGTGCCTTTGGAATCTGAACCCAAAGAGGCTGCTGAGGAAGGGAAGAAGAGGAAGGAAAGGGTCAAGAAGACCATGGCCAGGGTTGTTGGAAAGCCTTCCATGATAGAAGATGAAGAAGAAGAGGTTGCTGCACCAGCACCTAAAGCTCAGAAGCTTATGGGTGATGCCATCAGGTCAGGGGCTGCTTCATCAAAGTCCAAAGAAGTACCCAAGGCAGCTGCTCCAAAGCCAAAAATTGCACCCAAGAGGAATACTAGGAACATTCCTGCTGGAGAGAAGAACAAGGCCCCAGTGCCTGAAGTTGTTGTTGAAGAAGAAGATGATGAGGATAATGTCTTGAGAAAGTTGAAGCCCAAAATTCCAGATCACAATGATGCTCATCCTGTAGCTGAGGATATGAAGCTGAGAAAGGATGTAGGACTCAGACAGTGGAAGTTGACTAGTCCCTATGTAGTCAGGAGGAGAACTGATGTGGACTACAGGTTCCATACAAAGGAACATCGGGATTTCTATGAGACAGTGCTACTTGACAAGAAGCCAATTGTCTATGATATGAGATGGGTGGACTGGAAATATGTCAAGGATAATGAAGAGCACTATCCTGGTGTGTATGACAGTTTCAATGCTTGTGGAGTGGATGACTTCGCTGGGCAGAAGCTCACAAAGTGGAATGATGAGCTCATAATGCAGTTCTACTCCACAGCACACTTCTATCCAGATGGAAGGATAGTATGGATGTCTGAAGGTACTAGGTACCAATCAACTATTGAAGAATGGGCTAATCTGATCAATGCACCTAAGGAGAAAGAGGATGACTTGGATGTCTATGCCAAGAAGAAGAAGGATCACAACTCTATGGCACATATGTACAAGGAGATCCCAGATGCTGCTGTTGAAACACACAAGTTTAGATTAGTACATTACCTTCTGTCAGGATTGCCAACCATCAACTGGATCCTCGGGCACACTCTTTTGCCTAAGTAGGGCAATCACAAGATGATCAGAGGCCATGCTATCAATCTGCTTCACATACTTGATGTGCCTCAAAAGTTCAAGGTCATGAGCCTCATAGTGGAAACTATCAAGAGGATAGCTGCTGACCAGAAGAGAAGTTGTGGGTATGCCCCATAGATCCAGTGTGACGCCCTCGATTCAATCGTACACTAATCATACATGCAAATGTGTACGATCAAGATCAAGGACTCACGAGAAGATATCACAACACAACTCTAGACACAAATTAAAATAATACAAGCTTTATATTACAAGCCAGGGGCCTCGAGGGCTCGAATACATCAGCTTGAATACAAACGAGTCAGCGGAAGCAACAATATCTGAGTATAGACATAAGTTAGACAAGTTTGCCTTAAGAAGGCTAGCACAAAAGCATCTACGATCGAGAAGGCAAGGCCTCCTGCCTGGGAGCCTCCTAACTACTCCTGGTCGTCGGCGTCCTCCACGTAGTAGTAGGCACCCTCGGGGTAGTAGTAGTCGTCGTCAAAGGTGTCACCTGGCTCCTGGACTCCACCATCTGGTTGCAACAACCAGAAAGAAGAAAGAAGGGGGAAAAGGGGTAGCAAAGCAACCGTGAGTACTCATCCAAAGTACTCGCAAGCAAGGATCTACACTACATATGCAACATTATCAAAGAAAGGTTGTATATGTGGACTGGGCTGTAGAAATTCCAGAATAGAGAGAATGTCTAGTCCTATCGAAGACTAGCATCTTCTGGAAACCACCATCTTGCAGCAAGAAGGGGGGAGTAGAGTAGCATAAGGTGAAGTAGTACTAGTGTTATCAACCTCGGCTAGAGATCCTTTCACGACTCCCTGCGAGAAAGAAGTCCCAGAGCCGTACTATCCAATTCTCATCACCATCCAATTCTCATCACAAGTATCCAGTTCTAGTTGTATCGATCGGGATACAACTCCGAGTGTCCGTTACCGTAGGACAGGCTATCGATAGATGTTTTCTTCCCTACAGGGGTGCACCAACTTACCCACCACGCTCGATTAACTCCGGCTGGACACACTTTCCTGGGTCATGCCCGGCCTCGGCCAAACAATACGCCGCAACCCGACCTAGGCTTAATAGAGAGGTCAGCACGCCGGACTAAACCTATGACCCCATGGGTCATGGGCCATCTCCCCGGGAACTCCTGCACGTTGCGAACGCGGCCGGTGAGCAGACCTAGCTACCTCCTAAAATAAGGTAGGTGCTTACCAGTCCAACCCCGCGCTGCTTAGTCACTGACGTCTATTAAGCTTCGGCTGATGCATATGACGCAGAACGCCCATACTATGCCCACGTGATGGTTAGTGCTATCAGGCCACAGGCCCCTCGGATCAAATATCCAAATTGTAGTGTATTAGGAACGCGCGGTAACAAGCAGAGACTCACGAAAGATGTGACCCCGTTGCCCCATCTCGAGGACTTGCGGCAAGGGCTCAGAATGCCCGGCCACGCCTCGTAATTATCTCTCGGGCACCTTCCAGGTCAACCCGACTCCACATCACTCGCAATTATGCTCGCGCGGGTACCCCTCAGGGTCAACCCGTCTTTAGTAACATGGTTCAGTGTAAAGTCATAGTAACAATAGTAACCGTGTGTCTAAACATCAAGGGGAAAACCCGAGGAATCACCCCCGGTGAATTCCACTCGATGTAATCATCAAGGTGAACGTAAGAGAAATTACCCCCAAGGTTCACACTTGAGGGGTTGCACGACAGAGTCGTATCAGAAGTGGTTAAGGCAGAATCACCCTCGATGACCACGACCGAATAGCTACACTACAGGGTTAACATCAGAAGTGCTGATGAGGTCTCACCCTCGGTACTCGATAGTAACCCAGTAGTGTCGAGCAACTAAGGGGAAGTGATGTGCGGTGCCGGGGCCTGTTCTTCGATCCCGTTGATCGGGTCTTCAATGATGAAGCAGGGGCAACAAGGATAAGGTGGGGGTCACTGATGGATCACTAACCAACCTATACTAAGCAGTTTAGGATAAGCAGGTAAGGTACAACAACAGATACAAAAGCAGGCTATGCATCAGAATAGGAGCAAACAATAATAGTAGCAAAATCTAATGCAATCATGAGAGAATGGAATGGGCGATATTGAGATGATCAAAGGGGGGTTGCCTGGTTGCTCTGGCAAGGAGGGGTCGTCGTCGACATAGTCGATCACAGGGGCAGCATCGGTCTCGGGGTCTACCGGAGAAAAGAGGGGGAAGAAACAGTAAATATTAAGCAAACATAGCATCACAAAGCATAGCGTGGCAATATGCTGTGTCGGGTGTGACCTAACGTATGGCTACACGATGAAGGTGAAGGGGAAATCAACCGGGAATGTTTTCCCGGTTCCGGACCTGTGTCAGATAGATGACCGGAGGGGGAATATTCCATGTTCAGATAGTTAGAGGTATCTGACAGGTAAATGGACCGCGCATCCGGATTTGTTGGATTTTTCTGAGCAACTTTCATATAGAAAACATTTTCATCCGAGCTACGGTTTAATTTCTATGAATTTTCAAAGATTAAACCATTTCCTAAAATTAATTTAGTTATTAAACACGAATTATCCAGAACAGTAAATGATGACATCAGCATGATGCAAGCATAGCATCAGCGGTCGGCTGACCAGTTGACCAGTCAATTGGGGCCCACCAGTCAGTGTCGGGAGCTGCCCAGTCAGTCGTTGACCTGGTCAACTGGGACCGCCGGGCCCAGCTGCCAGTGACCCAGGGGGTTTCCACATAGGCGCCACATCAGCGCCGGCTGCCGGAGTTACTCCGGCGAGCCCGTAACGCGGCGGTGAGCTCCGACGAGCTCGGAAACGCGCTGTGGTGGTTCGTTTTGCACGCGGTTGGGTGCGTTGGAACGGGCGTTCAACTCTGCATCGTTTGGTGGCGGTGGCACGACCTGAAGTGGCCCGTGGAGACGGCGGCGACGAGCAAAGGCGGCAGCCAGAAAAAGGCGATGTCGAGGACGTGGCTAAGGAGCACGGGGAGGGAAGCGAGTAGCACATTCGAATCCTACGGCTACGGTGGGCACGACTGCACAGCCGAGCTCGACAACGCCTGTCGCGATAGCAGCAGCCACGGCGGCGGAGCTCCGTTCGGGCAAAAATGGCGCGGAGGCTACGGTGATGGATCCGTGCGGGGGAGCGAGGGGAGAGACGCGGTGGCTCACCGGGAGCTGTAGGGGGGTGGCAGCGGGCTCGAGGGAGGTCGGGGCAGTGCTGGGGGCGACGAATCGCCGACGAGTGGTGGCGGGAACCGTTGGGGAAGACAGGACGATGGCGACGCTGATGGGCCTTCCCCGCCTCGTTCCGGTGAGGTAGTCGAAGAAGGCGTCAACGGCGAGCCTCCTGGACCTTCTAGCGAGGCGCGGGGTAGGCGGTGGCCGCGGCTACGGCACAGCCATGGCGACGGCGGCGCTCGGTTGAGGTGAGGAGGGGATCTGGAGAGTGAGGGAGAGAGCGGAGAGGGCGAGCAGGGGAGTGGCTGGAGGTAGGTGGGGGAGGACTCGAGGAGACGGAGGGGGGCGCTCTTATCCACCCGCGGCGCTGCCGGCGAGGTGGTCGGGCGGCGACGAGCCCCTGTAGCGGTGCGCACCGGGGGAACAGGAGGAGGGCGCGGTACGGGGAGCTGGGCCGGCTTGCTGTGGTGGGCCGAGGCCCATGGGAAGGGGGCGCGGTGGCCAACTAGGCTAGTCGGCCCAGTTGAGGGGGGGATTTCCCTTTTTTTAAGCTTTTCTGGTTTTAGCTATTTCAAGCCATTTAGACATTTTGCAAAAATATCGGTTCACCACCAATATTACCAGAAGAATACTTTCCACATGATGAACATTTTAGTTTTCATGTTTGAGCATTTTGAATTTCACACAGAATTTGAATTTGAATTCAACTAGAATGTGAAAGAACATGAGACACTAATGATCAGGCACATGTTTAGCAAAACAATTAACTTAACCCCAGGGGTTACTGTAGCATCATTACACCGGCGTGTTACAACTCTCCTCCTCTAAAAGAAATTCTTGTCCCGAGAATTAAGAGCTAGAAGGGAACAGGTCGGGGTATTCAGCACGGAGGTTATCCTCGCGTTCCCAAGTGGCTTCATCCTTAGAATGATTTGACCATTGCACCTTGAGGAACTTGGTAACCTTATGGAATGTTCGACGTTCAGCTTCTTCAAGAATGCAGATCGGATGCTCCTTGTATGTGAGATCATCTTGAATTTCAATCAATTCCGGATCCACTTCACGTTCCGGATCCTTGAAGCATCGACGAAGTTGCGACACGTGAAAGACGTCATGAACATGAGAGAACTAAGGTGGCAACTCAAGTTGATAAGCCACCAGCCCACGACGGGCCAGAATGCGGAAAGGACCAATGTAGCACGGAGCTAGCTTGCCCTTGACTCCGAACCGATGAGTGCCTCTCAAAGGAGTGACACGCAGATAAGCTTGTTCACCAGGTTGATAAGTTGAACCCCAGTGTTTCCGGTCATAGTTGCTCTTCTGGCGGGACTGGGCCGCCTTGAGATTATCCCGGACAATGCGAACCTGCTCTTCAGCTTGTTGAATAATGTCTGGACCAATGAGCGCCCGTTCCCCAGTTTCTGACCAATTCAGAGGGGTTCGGCACTTACGTCCATATAGCACTTCGAAGGATGCCATCTTCAAGCTGGCCTGATAGCTGTTGTTATAAGAGAACTCCGCATAAGGGAGAGATTCTTCCCACTTCTTGCCGAAAGAAATAACACAAGCTCGAAGCATGTCTTCAAGAATTTGATTGACTCGCTCGACTTGGCCTTGGGATTGGGGATGATAAGCAGTGCTCCAGGTAATATGAGTTCCCATTGCCTCCTGGAAACTATCCCAGAACTTTGAAGTGAATAAACTGCCACGGTCTGAACTGATCTCCTTCAGAATGCCGTGGAGTGACACAATTGTGGAGATATACAAGTTTGCTAATTGACTAGCAATGATTGTCTCCTTGACTGGCAGAAAGTGAGCAACTTTCGAGAATTGGTCGATGACAACAAAGATAGCATCGTTACCTTTCTGAGACTTGGGAAGGCCTGTGACGAAATCCATTTGGATCTTATCCCACTTCCATTCAGGAATAGGAAGCGGTTGTAGAAGTCCAGTCGGTTTCTGATGTTCTGCTTTGACGCGACAGCAAATGTCACATTCTTCGATATATCGAGCAATGTCTTGCTTCATCTTAGACCACCAATACTTTTAACGGATGTTTAGATACATCTTGGTACTTCCCGGATGAATAGAGAGAGGGGTGTCATGCACTTCTTTCATCACCTTCTCTGTCATAAGCTTGAACCGGGGTACTACAATATGATCTCTGAAGTATAAGGTCCCATCTTCAGCAAGCGAGAAATCTCTAGATTTCTCTAAGGCAATATCCTTTTTCATTAAATCAACGTGAGCATCTTTGGCTTGAGCAGACTTAATTGCTTTTAGAAGAGTTGGTTCCAGTACAAGGTTATTCAGAGAACCCTGTGGAACTAGTTGAAGGTTTAGCTTGCATAGCTCTTCATAAAGGCGGGGTTGAGCTTTGTAGACCATGTGATTATTGCAATAAGACTTGCGACTCAAGGCATCAGCCATTACATTAGCCTTGCCAGGTGTATAAGATATACCGCAGTTGTAGTCACCAATAGCTTCCATCCATCGCTGCTGACGGAGGTTCAGATCTGGCTGAGTAAACAGGTACTTCAGACTCTGATGATCGGTGAAGATCTCGCAACAATTACCGAGAAGGTACTGTCTCCATAGCTTCAGTGCAAAGATAACCGCAGCAAGCTCGAGGTCATGAACTGGGTAGTTCTCTTCATGAGGACGTACTTGACGGGAGGCATAAGCAATCACCCTGCGCTCTTGCATTAGGATACAGCCTAAACCTTGACGTGAAGCGTTGCAATAGATGACGAAGTCCTTGCGAGAATTAGGGGGAGCAAGCACTGGGGCAGATGTCAGCTTGTCCTTTAGTGCTTGGAAACTTTCCTGACACTTTTTAGTCCAATCAAACTTAACGCCTTTGTGCAACAGATTGGTCAGTGGCTTGGAAATCTTGGAGAAGTTCTCGACAAAGCGGCGACAATAACTGGCAAGTCCGAGAAAGCTTCTGACTTGCTTGACAGTCTTCGGAGGGGTCCAGTCAAGAATAGACTGAACACGCTCTGGGTTGACGGCAATACCATCCTTGGAGATGACATGACCAAGGTAGGTGACTTTGGGTAACCATAATTCACACTTGGAATACTTGGCATAAAGCTGATGCTCTCGAAGCTTTTCCAGAACAAGACGAAGATGTTCAGCACGTTCTTCTTTGTTCTTAGAATATACCAGAATATCATCCAGATAGACTACGACGAACTTGTCGAGGTAATCCATGAATATGTAGTTCATCAGACGAGAGAATGTAGCTGGAGCATTGGTTAAACCGAATGGCATGACGGTGTACTCATAAGAACCATAACGAGTCACGAATGCGGTCTTTGGAATATCCTCTTCACGAACACGGATCTGGTGGTAACCCAACCTCAAGTCGAGTTTAGAGAATATCGATGATCCAGCCAGTTGATCGTACAAATCATTGATCCGAGGAAGGGGATATTTGTTCTGAATTGTAGCTTGGTTGATAGGACGGTAATCTTGGACCAAACGGTTCGTTCCGTCCTTCTTCTTCACAAAGAGAGAAGGTGCTCCCCAAGCAGAGGAACTTGGACGAATGAAACCCTTGCGAAGAGATTTGTCGATTTCCTCCTTAAGCTCAAGGAGTTCATGAGGTGGCATCTTGTAGGGTCGTTTGGCGATAGGAACGGTGCCTGGTTTCAAGTCGATGACGAACTCGACAGCACGGGCAGGGGGTATTCCTGGAAGTTCTTCTGGAAAGACGTCTGGGAAGTCGCGAACGACTGGAATCTTTTCAATTCCCTCAAGAGGTGTTGCGTTCAACGCATTCAAGACATAAAGTCGTGCTTCAGCATTTTGAACAAGCTGAGCATGGTAGCTTACTATCTCATCGGAAGGATGTAGGAGGTGAACGACCTTGGTGGCGCAAACGATAGAGGCAGTATGCGCTTTCAACCATTCCATTCCCAAAAAGAGGTCAATATTGGAAGACTCCAGAATAATGGGAGAAACAAGGAATTCCAACCCTTCAATCTCAATGGGAATGTCATGACCAATCATGGTAGTTTGACATCGGCCCACAGGGGTGCGTACCACTATCGGGGTGTTCATGGCCTCGCATCGAATGTCGTGTGTTTATGCTAACTTTTCTGACATAAATGAATGTGATGCTCTTGAATCGAATAAAACAGAAGCCGGTACTGAATTGACGAGAAGAGTACCCATCACAGTGGCAGGCTAGTCTTGAGCTTCATTCAGTTCAACATGATTAGCCTGACCACGACCATAAGGTCTGGCCTTGCTGTTATAGGGCTGATTGTTACGGCCAGTTGAAGGCAGAGCCAGCTGGCTCTTTTTCTGATTGCACTCTTTGGAGCGGTGACCTGGACGGCTACACCTGAAGCACAATTCATCATTGGGGTTGGGAGCAGGAGCTTGGGGTGGCACCACTCGAAGAGGCTGCCTCTCCGGTGGAGGAGGCAGACGAGGTGCAGCATAGGATTGTCTTGGGGCAGGTGCAGTTGGATGATACATGCTGTGGGGAATCCATATCCGACGCTTCTGCGCTGACGGGCCCGAAGATGGGCCAGTGTCACGGCTACGCCTGAGGAATCCCTGATGTTCCTGAAGACCAGTCTCAACCTGAATAGCCTTATTCACCAAGGTGGCGAAGTCGGCAAAGTCATGAACGAGCAGTGCTAGCTTGATATCAGGGTGAAGTCCATCACGAAACTTTTCTTGCTTATGAGCATCAGTAGCAATGTCTTCTTTAGCATAACGTGGCAAGTCCAGAAATTCCCGCTGATAAGCATCAACTATCTTGTTGCCTTGGCTGAGGTTACGGAACTCGCTCTTTTTCCTGTCCATGATTCCCTGAGGAATGAAGCGGGCACGGAAAGCGGCTTGGAAATCTAGCCAAGTGATGACCGTTCCAGCAGGTAGGGTACGCCTGTGGCTGTCCCACCATTGAGCAGCGGGACCCTTGAGGAAGAAGGATGTGAAGGTGACATAGCTGGCAGGGGCAACACTAGCAGACTCCATTTCATACGTGATATCCCGGAGCCAGTCATCAGCATCAAGGGGCTGAGTTGAGCTATGGTAGATTGTCGGGTTGAGGCCCATGAAGTCCTATAGAGTAACTAGGGCTAGCTGCTGGTTCATATTCGGACGAGGAAACTGAGCCATCATTCCTTCCATGAACTGGCGGTTCAGCTCAAACTGTTGCATCATTCCAGCAAAGAATTCGGGCAGTGGTGGATCGTTGGCACCACGGCCACGACCAGCGGGTCTAACCATCCTGCTAACATGTAATAGGGGGTAGTTCAGTATCGAGCATTTGCAAAGACAAAGGATCATTCATGATGAAACAGGCATAATGAAAGAGGTAGGATGGATACCACTTAGTAGTCAACATGACAGTGTGTGCACTATTCAAGATGCTATTCTAAGGAGTAACTATGGCTTATCCAACTTTGGGGTGAATGTGGTCACGGGATCCTAATGTTAGAGTTAGTAAATTCGTTTAACCCGAGTAGAAGAGAGTTCAGAGTCCCAAGGAGTAAAAGATCCTAACACCACCCAATGGCGACGTGGGTCCATAAGACACACAGCCATGTTAGTAAAAGTTTTTCAGTGACTAGACTCAACTTCGGCCAAGGAGTTGGAAAGGGGGCTACCTACAAGCAGTCGGCTTTGATACCAACTTGTGACGCCCTCGATTCAATCGTACACTAATCATACACGCAAATGTGTACGATCAAGATCAAGGACTCACGGGAAGATATCACAACACAACTCTAGACACAAATTAAAATAATACAAGCTTTATATTACAAGCCAGGGGCCTCGAGGGCTCGAATACATCAGCTTGAATACAAACGAGTCAGCGGAAGCAACAATATCTGAGTACAGACATAAGTTAGACAAGTTTGCCTTAAGAAGGCTAGCACAAAAGCATCTATGATCGAAAAGGCAAGGCCTCCTGCCTGGGAGCCTCCTAACTACTCCTGGTCGTCGGCGTCCTCCACGTAGTAGTAGGCACCCTCAGGGTAGTAGTAGTCGTCGTCAAAGGTGTCACCTGGCTCCTGGACTCCACCATCTGGTTGCAACAACCAGAAAGAAGAAAGAAGGGGAAAAATGGGTAGCAAAGCAACCGTGAGTAGTCATCCAAAGTACTCGCAAGCAAGGATCTACACTACATATGAAACATTATCAAAGAAAGGTTGTATATGTGGACTGGGCTGCAGAAATGCTAGAATAGAGAGAAGGACTAGTCCTATCGAAGACTAGCATCTTCTGGAAACCGCCATCTTGCAGCAAACAGGAGGGAGTAGAGTAGCATAAGGTGAAGTAGTACTAGTGTTATCAACCTCGGCCAAAGATCCTTTCTCGACTCCCTGCGAGAAAGAAGTCCCAGATCCGTACTATCCAATTCTCATCACCATCCAATTCTCATCACAAGTATCCAGTTCTAGTTGTATCGATCGGGATACAACTCCGAGTGTCCGTTACCGTAGGACAGGCTATCGATAGATGTTTTCTTCCCTGCAGGGGTGCACCAACTTACCCACCACGCTCGATTAACTCCGGCCGGACACACTTTCCTGGGTCATGCCCGGCCTCGGCCAAACAATACGCTGCAACCCGACCTAGGCTTAATAGAGAGGTCAGCACACCGGACAAAACCTATGCCCCACGGGGTCATGGGTTATCTCCCCGGGAACTCCTGCACGTTGCGAACGCGACCGGTGAGCAGACCTAGCTACCTCCTAAAATAAGGTAGGTGCTTACCAGTCCAACCCGGCGCGTGCCGCTCAGTCGCTGACGTCAATTAAGCTTCAGCTGATGCATACGACGCAGAACGCCCATACTATGCCCATGTGATGCTTAGTGCTATCAGGCCAGAGGCCCCTCGGATCAAATATCCAAATCGTAGTGGATTAGGAACGCGTGGTAACAAGCAGAGACTCACGAAAGATGTGACCCCGTCTGCCCTGTCTCGAGGACTTGCGGCAAGGGCTAAGAATGCCCGGCCACGCCTCGTAATTATCTCTCCGGCACCTTCCAGGTCAACCCGACTCCACATCACTCGCAATTATGCTCGCGCAGGTACCCCTCAGGGTCGACCCGTCTTTAGTAACATGGTTCAGTGTAAAGTCATAGTAACAATAGTAACCGTGTGTCTAAACATCAAGGGGAAAACCCGAGGTATCAACCCCGGTGAATTCCACTCGATGTAATCATCAAGGTGAACGTAAGAGAAATCACCCCCGAGGTTCACACTTGAGGGGTTGCACGACAGAGTCGTATCGGAAGTGGTTAAGGCGGAATCACCCTCGATGACCACGACTGAATAGCTACACTACAGGGTTAACATCAGAAGTGCTGATGAGGTCTCACCCTCGGTACTCGATAGTAACCCAGTAGTGTCGAGCAACTAAGGGGAAGTGATGTGCGGTGCCGGGGCCTGTTCTTCGATCCCGTTGATCGGGTCTTCAATGATGAAGAAGGGGCAACAAGGATAAGGTGGGGGTCACTGATGGATCACTAACCAACCTATACTAAGCAGTTTAGGATAAGCAGGTAAGGTACAACAGCAGATACAAAAGCAGGCTATGCATCAGAATAGGAGCAAACAATAACAGTAGCAAAATCTAATGCAAGCATGAGAGAATGGAATGGGCGATATCGAGATGATCAAAGGGGGGGCTTGTCTAGTTGCTCTGGCAAGGAGGGGTCGTCGTCGACGTAGTCGATCACAGGGGCAGCATCGGTCTCGGGGTCTACCGGAGAAAAGAGGGGGAAGAAACAGTAAATATTAAGCAAACATAGCATCACAAAGCATAGCGTGGCAATATGATGTGCCGGGTGTGACCTAACGTATGGCTACACGATGAAGGTGAAGGGGGAAATCAACCGGGAATGTTTTCCCGGTTCCAGACCTGTGTTAGACAGATGATCGGAGGGGGAATATTCCATGTTCAGATAGTTAGAGGTATCTGACAGGTAAACGGACCACGCATCCAGAGTCGTTGGATTTTTCTGAGCAACTTTCATATAGAAAACATTTTCATCCGAGCTATGGTTTAATTTCTATGAATTTTCAAAGATTAAACCATTTCCTAAAATTAGTTTAGTTATTAAACACGAATTATCCAGAACAGTAAATGATGACATCAGCATGACGCAAGCATAGCGTCAGCGGTCGGCTGACCAGTTAACTAGTCAACTGGGGCCCACCAGTCAGTGTCTGGAGCTTCCCAGTAAGTCGTTGACCTGGTCAACTGGGACCGTCGGGCCCAGCTGCCAGTGACCCAGGGGGTTGCCACATAGGCGTCACATTAGCGCCGGTTGCCGGAGTTACTCCGGCGAGCCCGTAACGCGGCGGTGAGCTCCGGCGAGCTCGGAAACACGCTGTGGTGGCAAGTTTTGCACGCGGTTGGGTGCATTGGAACGGGCGTTCAACTCCGCATCGTTTGGTGGCAATGGCACGACCTGAAGTGGCCCGTGGAGACGGTGGCGACGAGCAAAGGCAGCGGCCGGAAACAGGCAATGTCGAGGACGTGGCTAAGGAGCACGGAGAGGGAAGCGAGTGGCACATTCGAATCCTACGGCTTCGGCGGGCACGACTGCGAGCTTAGCCGAGCTCGACAACGCCTGTGGTGATAGCAGCAGCCACGGCGGCGGAGCTCCGATTGGGCAAAAATGGCGCAGAGGCTATGGTGATGGATCCGTCCGGGGGAGCGAGGGGAGAGACGTGGTGGCTCACCGGGAGCTGTAGGGGGGTGTCAGCAAGCTCGAGGGAGGTCAGGGCGGTGCTGGGGGAGACAAATCACCGACGAGTGGTGGCGGGGACCGTTGGGGAAGACAAGACGATGGCGACGCTGATGGGGCTTCCCCGCCTCGTTTCGGTGAGGTAGTCGAAGAAGGCGTCGACGGCGAGCCTCCTGGACCTTCTGGCGAGGCGCGGGGTAGGCGGTGGCCGCGGCTACGGCACAGCCATGGCGACGGCGGCGCTCGGTTGAGGTGAGGAGGGGATCTGGAGAGTGAGGGAGAGAGCGGAGAGGGCGAGCAGGGGAGTGGGTGGAGGTAGGTGGGGGGCTCGAGGAGACGGAGGGGGGCACTCTTATCCACCCGCGGCGCTGCCGGCGAGGTGGTAGTGCGGCGACGAGCCCCTGTAGCGGTGCGCACCGGGGGAACAGGAGGAGGGCGCGGTATGGGGAGCTGGGCCGGCTTGCTGTGGTGGTCCGAGGCCCATGGGAAGGGGGCGCGGTGGCCAGCTGGGCCAGTCGGCCCAGTTGAGGGGGGGCTTTCCCTTTTTTTAAGCTTTTCTAGTTTTAGCTATTTCAAGCCATTTAGACATTTTGCAAAAATATCGGTTCACCACCAATATTACCATAAGAATACTTTCCACATGATGAACATTTTAGTTTTCATGTTTGAGCATTTTGAATTTCACACAGAATTTGAATTTGAATTCAACTGGAATGTGAAAGAACATGAGACAATAATGATCAGGCACATGTTTAGCAAAACAATTAACTTAACCCCAGGGGTTACTGTAGCATCATTACACCGGGGTGTTACATCCAGGAGCTAATTAACTCCAAGATGGGCATTGACACATACCTATTGGACAAGGAACACATGCCTATCTATCCAGATTTTGAGGACAACACAGTGGTTATGGATGAAGATGAACCATCTTCTGTGCAAGCACAGCAAAGAAGGAGAAGGCAAGGACTGAAAAGGCTGCCAAGATGCCAACCATGGATGAGGCATCTGAGTATTTCCTGAAGAGCAAGCAAGATCAGCTTGGCTACTTGATTGCCTCCACTCTAAGGATTGAGAAGGGAGAGAGCCTGGAGAGGATCATGGAGCAGAAGTTCTATTACTTGGATGTGAAGGTCACTGAGATACAGTCAGTTGTTGAGCATCTTCAAGATGACATGCAGGAGAGAGGAAGGGCAAGACAACCACTGATGCGTTTGCTAGAGTACCCAGAGCTCAGAGATCAGCTCCAATGCATGTTCCAGACACAAGAGCAACTTCATCTGCACCAGCTACAACTTTAGTGCCACCAGCTTCAGCACCTACTCCACCAGCTCCAACTTCATCAACTGATGCTTTCGTCCTTGGCGTTATCTCTACACCACCAGCTGAAGACCAAGCCTGAGAGTCGATCTAGTACTATGCATTTTCTATGAACTTTTTGGTAACTTGTTGCCAAAGGGGAAGAAAAATGTATACATCATAGGCTTCGAGAGAGAGCGTTGTCTTTTTATTCTCTCTTGTTTTGGTCATTGAACTTTGTTTGCTTGTTTCATATACTTTATGCCTGTGTGATACTTGGATGATCATGTGTTTGATCATATGCTACTATAATGCTTGTTGGATGACTTTATCCTTTTATCTCTATATGATCATTCACTTTGCTTGGTGATGAGTGCATGTATTTTAATTATTATCATGTTGAGCGCTCCACCAAGATGTATGTGACATGGGAGAGTACCTCATGATCCTAACTCATTGTGCATTTGCAGTCCAAAGCAAATCTTAAACTATGCACAAATTTAGGGGGAGCTCTCACATTTCACATACTTCTCAAAGCAACAATGTTTTTTCAATCTTATTATCATTTGTCGAAGCTTTGACCTATATGTTGTCATCAATTACCAAAAAGGGGGAGATTGAAAGTGCAACTATCCCTAGGTGGTTTTGGTAATTCCTAACAACATATAGCTCATTGAGCTAACACTATTTCAAGATAAATATTTCAGGAAAAGCTAAATGAATGAGATGGCATGGATGAGAAAACTGGACCCCTCAAAATGCTAAGGATAAAAGGATTGGCTCAAGCTCAAAGCTCAAGACTCTACATTTTATATTTTAGTGATCCAAGATCACATTGAGTCTATAGGAAAAGCCAATACTATCAAGGAGGGATGAGGTGTTGCTTAATGAGGTTCTTGCTCAAAGTGCTTAGTGATATGCTCCAAAACCCTCAACTACTTTCTCATATCCACATATGACCTAAACCAAAAGTCAAACTCGGCCCCACCGATTCTTTCTATCCGGCGCCACCGAGTTCATATGTCATAGCCACTGCCACAAACCCTAGGCAAATCGGTCTCACTGATAGGGATCTCGGTCTCACCGAGATGGGATTGTAATCTCTCTATTTCCTTTCGTAACATTTTGGTACCACCGAGATGAGCGATCGGTCCCACCGAGATTGCAATGTAAACTCTATGTTTCCCTTTCATAAAATTTCGGTCTCACCGAAATGAGCGAACCGGTCCTACCGAGTTTACCTGACCAACTCTCTGGTTAGCTTATTAGCAAAATCGGTCACACCGAGTTTGTGTAATCGGTCTCACCGAGATTACGTTATGCCCTAACCCTAACCATATCGGTCCTACCGAGTTGCATGTCGGTCCCACCGAAAATACTCTCGGTCACTAGATTTGCTGAATCGGTCCGACCGAGTTTCTCAATTCGGTCCCACCGAGATTGGCAAGTTGTGTGTAATGGTTAGATTTTGTGTGGAGGCTATATATACCCCTCCACCTCCTCTTCATTCGTGGAGAGAGCCATCAGAACGAACCTACAATTCCAACTTACATTTTCTGAGAGAGAACCACCTACTCATGTGTCGAAACCAAGATATTCCATTCCTACCATATGAATCTTGATCTCTAGCCTACCCCAAGTTGCTTTCCACTCAAATCTTCTTTCCACCAAATCCAAATCCTGTGAGAGAGAGTTGAGTGTTGGGGAGACTATCATTTGAAGCACAAGAGCAAGGAGTTCATCATCAACACACCATTTGTTACTTCTTGGAGAGTGGTGTCTCCTAGATTGGCTAGGTGTCACTTGGGAGCCTCCGACAAGATTGTGGAGTTGAACCAAGGAGTTTGTAAGGGCAAGGAGATCGCCTACTTCGTGAAGATCTACCGCTAGTGAGGCAAGTCCTTCGTGGGCGACGGCCATGGTAGGATAGACAAGGTTGCTTCTTCGTGGACCCTTCTTGGGTGGAGCCCTCCGTGGACTCGCGCAGCCGTTACCCTTCGTGGGTTGAAGTCTCCATCAACGAGGATGTACGATAGCACCACCTATCGGAACCACGACAAAAACATCTGTGTCTCCAATTGCGTTTGAATTCTCCAAACCCTTCCCTTTACATTCTTGCAAGTTGCATGCTTTACTTTCCGCTGCTCATATACTCTTTGCATGCTTGCTTGAATTGTGTTACAATTGCTTGACTTGTGCTAAGTTAGCTAAAATCTGCCAAGAACTAAAATTGGGAAAAGGATAAGTTTTATTTGGTCAAGTAGTCTAATCACCCCCCCCCCCTCTAGACATACTTCCGATCCTACACTACTTCTTGAGCTTGCATTGATTTTTCCCTTGAAGAGGAAAGGGTGATGCAGCAAATTAGAGATAAGTATTTCCCTCAGTTAGTGAACCAAGGTATCAATCCAGAAGGAGACAACGCACAAATCACCAATACCTGCACAAACTATCAAAGAACTTGCACCCAATGCGATAAAGGGGTTGTCAATCCCTTCAGGGTCACTTGCAAAAGCGAGATCTGATAGAGATAGATGAAACTGAACAAAAGGTAAAGTAAATATTTTTGGTATTTTTGGTTTATAGACCGGAAAGTAAAAGATACCGGGGGCCATAGATTTCACTAGAGGCTTCTCTCAACATAGCAAATAATACGATGGGTGAACAAATTGATGTCGAGCGATTGATCGAAAAGTGCAGAGTTATGACGATATCTAAGGCAATGATTATGAAATATAGGCATCACGTGCATGTCAAGTAGACCGACTCCTGCCTGCATCTACTACTATTACTCCACACATCGACCGACTCCTGCGTGCATCTAGACTATTAAGTTCATGAAGAATAGAGTAACGCATTAAGTAAGATGACATGATGTAGATGAATAAACTCAAGCAATATGATGTAAACCCCATCCTTTTATCCTAGATATCAACAATGCAATATGTGCCTTGCTGCCCCTACTGTCACTGGGAAAGGACAACGCAAGATTGAACCCAAAGCTAAGCACTTCTCCCATTGCAAGAAAAACCAATCTAGTTGGCCAAACTAAACTGATAGTTCGAAGAGAATTACAAAGATATTAGATCATGCATATAAGAATTCAGAGAAGATTCAAGTAATATTCATAGATAAGCTGATCATAAATCCACAATTCATTGGATCTTGAAAACACACCGCAAAAGAAGATTACATTGGATAGATCTCCAAGAACATCAAGGAGAACATGGTATTTAGAATCAAAGAGAGAGAAGAAGCCATCTAGCTACTAGTTATGGACCCGTAGGTCTGAGGTAAACTACTCACGCTTCGTCGGAAGGGCAATAGAGTTGATGTAGAAGCCCTCTGTGATCGAATCCCCTTCCGGCAGGATGCCGAAAAAGGCTCGTAGATTGGATCTCATGGGAACAGAAGGTTGCGGCGGTGGAGAAGTGTTTTCGTGGATGCTTCTGGTGGTTTGGCGAAATGTGAATATATAGGATGAATAAGTAGGTCGGGGGGCGCACCCTCCCCCCTTGTGGCCGCCTCGTGGCTCTTCCGACTTGATCTCCAAGTCTCCTGGGTGTCTTTTGGTCCAAGAAAAATCATCGCGAAGGTTTTATTCCGTTTGGTATTCCTTTTGTGTGAAGCTTAAAAACAAGGAAAAACAGAAACTGGCACTAGGCTCTAGGTTAATAGGTTAGTCCCAAAAATAATATAAAATAGCATATTAATGCATATAAAATATCCAAAACAGATAATATAATAGCATGGAACAATCAAAAATTATGGATATGTTGGAGACGTATCAAGCATCCCCAAGCTTAATTCCTGCTCGTCCTCGAGTAGGTAAATGATAAAAACAGAATTTTTGATGTGGAGTGCTACCTAACATATTTATCCATGTAATTTTTCTTTATTTTGGCATGAATGTTCAGATCCATAAGATTCAAAGCAAAAGTTTAATATTGACATAAAAATGTTAATATTTCAAGCATACTAACAAGGAAATTATGTCTTCTCAAAATAGCATGGCCAAAGAAAGTTATCCCTACAAAATCATATAGTCTGGATATGCTCCATCTTCATCACACAAAATATTCAAATCATGCACAACCCTGATGACAAGCCAAGCAATTGTTTCATACTTTTGGTGTTCTCAAACCTTTTCAACTTTCACCCAATACATGAGGGTGAGCCATGGACATAGCACTATAGGTGGAATAGAATATGGTGGTTGTGGAGAAGACAAAAAGAGGGAGATAGTCTCACATCAACTAGGCGTATCAACGGGCTATGGAGATGCCCATCAATAGATATCAATGTGAGTGAGTAGGGATTGCCATGCAACGGATGCACTAGAGCTATAAATATATGAAAGCTCAACAAAAGAAAACTAGTGGGTGTGCATCCAACTTGCTTGCTCAAGAAGACCTATGGCATTTTGAGGAAGCCCATCATTGGAATATACAAGCCAAGTTCTATAATGAAAAATTCCCACTAGTAAATGAAAGTGACAACATATGAGACTCTCTTCATGAAGATCATGGTGCTATTTTGAAGCACAAGTGTGGAAAAAGATATAGTAGCATTGTCCCTTCTCTCTTTTTCTCACATTTTTTATTTGGCTTCTTTGGCCACTCTTTTTTTATTTCCTCACATGGGACAATGTTCTAATAATTATGATCATCACACTTCTATTTACTTATAACTCAAGAATTACAATCTCGATACTTAGAACAAAAATATGACTCTATATGAATGCCTCCGACGGTGTACCGGGATGTGCAATGACTCAAGAGTGACATGTATGTTATGAAAGGTGGCTTTGCCACAAATACGATGTCAACTACATGATCATGCAAAGCAATATGACAATGATGAAACGTGTCATAATAAATGGAACGATGGAAAGTTGCATGGAAATATATCTCCAAATGGCTATGGAAATGCCATAATAGGTCGGTATGGTGGCTTTTTTGAGGAAGGTATATGGTGGGTGTATCGTACCGGTGAAAGTTGTGCGGTACTAGAGAGGCTAGCAATGGTGGAAGGGTGAGAGTGTTTATAATCCATGGACTCAACATTACTCATAAAGAACTCACATACTTATTGCAAAAATCTATTAGTCATCAAAACAAAGTACTACGTGCATGCTCCTAGGGGGATAGATTGGTAGGAAAAGACCATCGCTCGTCCCCGGCCGCCACTCATAAAGAAGACAATCAATAAATACATCATGCTCCAACTTCGTTACATAACGGTTCACCATACGTGCATGCTACGGGAATCACAAACCTAAACACAAGTATTTATCCAATTCACAATTACTCACTAGCATGACTCTAATATCACCATCTTTATATCTCAAAACAATCATAAGGAATCAAACTTCTCATAGTATTCAATGCACTTTATATGAAGGTTTTTATTATATCCCTCTTGGATGCCTATCATATTAGGACTAAATTTATAACCAAAGCAAATTACCATGTTGTTTAAAAAGACTCTCAAAATAATATAAGTGAAGCATGATAGTTAAACAATTTCTATAAAATAAAACCACCGTTGTGCTCTTAAAAGATATAAGTGAAGCACTAGAGCAATATTGCCTAGCTCAAAAGATATAAGTGAAGCTCATAGAGTATTCTAATAAATCATGATTCATGTGTGTCCCTATCAATAGGCATGTACAACAAGGATGATTGTGGCAAACTAAAAATCAAAGACTCAAATCATACAAGACGCTCCAAGCAAAACACATATCATGTGGTGAATAAAAATATAGCCTCAAGTAATGTTACCGATAGACGAAGACGAAAGAGGGGGGTGCCTTCCGGGGCATCCCCAAGCTTAGGCTCTTGGTTGTCCTTGAATATTACCTTGGGGTTCCTTGGGCATCTCCAAGCTTAGGATCTCGCCACTCCTTATTCCATAGTCCATCAAATCCTTACCCAAAACTTGAAAACTTCACAACACAAAACTCAACAGAAAATCTCATAAGCTCCGTTAGTATAAGAAAATAAACCAGCACTTTTGGTACTGTTGTGAACTCATTCTTTATTTATATTGGTGTAATATATACTGCATTCCAAGTTTTCCATGGTTCATACCCCTCGATACTACCCATAGATTCATCAAAATAAGCAAACAACACATAGGAAACAGAATCTGTCAAAAATAGAATAGTCTGTAGCAATCTGGAAACTTCGAATACTTTTGTAACTCCAAAAATTCAGAAAAAATAGTAAAGCCTGGGCAATTTGTATATCAATCTTTTGCAAAAACAATTAGATCAAAAACACGCTTTTGTGAATTATGAAAATTATTTTCCTGGGCGCAAAAGTTTCTGTTTTTCAGCAAGATCAAAACAACTATCACCGTAAGCCATCCCAAAGGTCTTACTTGGCACAAACACTAATTAAAAAACAAAACCACATCTAAACAGAGGCTAGATGAATTATTCAAATCAAAACAGGAGCAACAAGCAAAAAAATAAAATAAAATTGGGTTGCCTCCCAACAAGCGCTTTTCTTTAAAGCCTTTTAGCTAGGCATTGATAATTTTGATGATGCTCACATGGAAGACAAGATTTGAAGCACAAAGAGAGCATCATAAAACACGTGACAAACACATCTAAGTCTAACATACTTCCTATGCATAGGCATTTTATAAGCAAACAAATTATCACGACAAGCACAAACTAGCATGTGCAAGGAAGAAGAATAAAACATAGACAATCTCAACATGAAGAGAGTTAATTTAGTAACATGAAAATTTCTACAACCATATTTTCCTCTCTCTAATAATTACATGTAGGATCATAAGAAAATTCAACAATATAGCTATCACTAAACATATTCTCAATACGATCCACATGCATGCGAAGTTGACACTCTTCCAAAATAGTGGGATTAACATTAACTAAAGTCATGACCTCTCCAAACCCACTTTTATCAAAAATTTCATAAGATTGAACATTCTCAAAATATGTGGGATCTAAATTTGACACTCCACCAAACTCACTTTCAATATTAATGCAAACATTATTATCAATCTCATATTCATCATGGGGCTTAAATAAATTTTCAAGATCATAAGAAGAATCACCTCAATCATGGTCATTGCAACAAGTAGTAGACATAGCAAAATTAGCATCCCCAAGCTTAGGGTTTTCCATATCATTAACACAATTAACATTAATGGAATTTATAATAACATCATTGCAATCATGCTTTTCATCCAAGGCACTATCATGAATCACTTTAAAATTTTCTTGTTTCAACACTTCATCGCACTTTTCAGATTCATGAATTTCAAGCAAAACCTCATAGAGATAATCTAGTGCACTCAATTCACTAGCAATTGGTTCATCGTAATTGGATCTTTTAAAAAGATTAGCAAGTGGATGAGGATCCATAAACCTTTTGGTCGTTGATTTTCAATAAACACACAATTATACAAAGCGGACGAGTAAACAAACCAAGTAAGACATAAAGGCAAACGAAAAGACGATCGAAAGAAGGGTGAATAAAAAGGCAAATCTTTTTGGAAATCGTTTTAGAAGTGGGGGAGAGGAAAACGAGAGGCAAACGGTGAATAATGTAATGCAAGAGATGAGAGTTTTATGATGGGTACTTAGTATGTCTTGACTTCGCATAGATCTCCCCGGACACGGCGCTAGAAATTCTTCCTGCTACTTCTTGAGCTTGCCTTGGTTTTTCCCTTGAAGAGGAAAGGGTGATGCAGCAAAGTAGAGATAAGTATTTCCCTCAGTTAGAGAACCAAGGTATCAATCCACTAGGAGACAACGCACAAATCACCAATACCTGCACAAACAATCAAACAACTTGCACCCAACGCGATAAAGGGGTTGTCAATCCCTTCAGGGTCACTTGCAAAACTGAGATCTAATAGAGATAGATGAAACTGAACAAAAGGTAAAGTCAATATTTTTGGTATTTTTGGTTTATAGATCGGAAAGTAAAAGATTGCAAAATAGTAAATCGGAAACTTATATGATGGAAAATAGACCCGGTGGCCATAGGTTTCACTAGAGGCTTCTCTCAAGATAGCAAATAATACGATGGGTGAACAAATTACTGTTGAGCAATTGATAGAAAAGCGCAAAGTTATGACAAATATCTAAGGCAATGATTATGAAATATAGGCATCATGTCTGTGTCAAGTAGACTGACTCCTGATTGCATCTTCTACTATTACTCCACACATCGGCCGACTCCTGCCTGCATCTAAAGTATTAAGTTCATGAAGAACAGAGTAACACATTAAGTAAGATGACATGATATAGAGGAATAAACTCAAGCAATATGATGTAAACCCCATCTTTTTATCCTCGATGGCACCAATGCAATACGTGCCTTGCTGCCCCTACTATCACTGGGAAAGGACACCACGGGATTGAACCCAGAGCTAAGCACTTCTCTCATTGCAAGAAAAAACAATCTAGTTGACCAAACTAAACCGATAGTTCAAAGAGAATTATAAAGATATCAAATCATGCATATAAGAATTCAGAGAAGATTCAAATAATATTCATAGATAAGCCGATCATACATCCACAATTCATCGGATCTCGACAAACACACCGCAAAAGTAGATTACATCGGATAGATCTCCAAGAACATCAAGGAGAACATGGTATTGAGAATCAAAGAGTGAGAAGAAGTCATCTAGCTACTAGCTATGGCCCCGTAGGTTTGAGGTAAACTACTCACGCTTCATCGGAAGGGCAATAGAGTTGATGTAGAAGCCCTCCGTGATCGAATCCCCCTCCGGCAGGATGCCGGAAAAGGCCCATGGATGGTGTCGTGGATTTGTCACGGCAGATGTCCTTGTGTAAGGACTTAGTCGCGAGGCCAACGCATCTATGTGGTAGCTTGAGAGGGGTTGAGTGGGATGAGAGACGCAGGGCGGATCAACACCACAGACGAGGATTTAGACAGCTTCGGGCCCCGGGAAACATCATCCGGTAAAAACCCTACATGCTGTTTGAGGCTAGGTCTCATTATCATCACGAGGGAGTCGTCGTAAACCGGCTCTCCTCTTTGTGTCTAGCCCTAAGATTGTTTCTTCTTGCTTGTAGCTTGTCCTAACTTGTCCCCCTTTGGGGAGCCCTGTGTCACATCCTAGTTAGCCATGCATTAGAGTGTTGCATCATGTTTACTTTTTCATCAGAAACCTGAAATGGGGATGACAGAACCCCCAGTCCCCTCTGAAACCAATTAGGGTTTACTAAAAACATTTTCAATGAACCTGAAATGCCCTTCTAAAATGCCCATCATTTTTGTCTTGGTTCAGAACCTCTGCCAAAAGTGGTGCACATTTTCCTAGGCCATCCTAGGGTTTTTGAATTAAATCATAAATATTTGAATTTGGGCATTTAAAATTATATAAAATATTTAAATGCTCAAATATCTCCAAACTAAAATGTTTCATGTTGGAAATAATCCAACTATGGACCAGGAGTAGTTTGGTGATTTTTGAAGTTGCCTAGGTATTTTATTAAATTCAACAAAGTTGCAGAAGTATTAAAAAACAGAAAACAGAAGAAAATGGAAAAACCTACCTGTCGCCCAGCACCGGCCCACCTGCCGGCCCAGCCCAGCACCGCGCCAGCGAGCTGCTTGCGGCCAGGCAGGCAGGCAGGTGCTCGACGGCGAGCACCGCATGGGTGCCACGCACCTGCTCGCCGCCTCGCCGCCTCCCTCGCCCGGCTAACGCCGTGGATCGGCCTCCCTCTCTCCCCCGAACCCCCCAGACACCCCCTCTCCTCTCCAGCTCCTCCCCCTCGCACGCCCCAGCCATGGCCGACGCCATCGCCGCCACCCCCTCGCCGTAGCCACCCCCTCGCCGTAGCCACGCCCTCCGTCCACCCCACGCCGTGCCACCGTGTCCAGGAGCTCCGCCGCCGTCCACTTCATCGAGCTAGCCGAGCCCCGTGTGCTCGTGCGGCCCGAGACCACCGCACCGACCTCGCCCGAGCTCACCGTCGCCGGAGATCCCCTTCAACGCCGTCGCCGCCTCAGCTCGTCCCCGACCTCGCCGGTGGCCTCTACGGGAGCGCTGTGAGCCTAGCTACTCCTCCGACCCTCTCTCTCTCATTCCTGAGCCGTGTAGCCACCGCACGAGGATCACACGCCCGCACCGCCGCGGATCTCGTCGCCGACGTGCTTCCGGTCACACTCCGGCCACAAGATGGTGTCCATCTTACTCACCGAGTCCCGCAGCACCTAGCTAGCAACTCCACGAGCCTCACCAACCCCTCTAGCGCCAAGTTCATCTTCGACCGAACCCCGGTGGCCGCCAAAGTCGTCGCCGGCGCCAACTCTGGCCACCCCGAACCCAACGGACTCCACCAAGAGCTGCGGCTTGTCCTCAGCTCCACTCCGGTGGTCTCCGCGGCCCATTTGGTGGCTGAAATGGCCAAAACCACTCCCGCCGCCGCGTCGGGCTCGCCGGCGGCTAAACGCCGGCGTCGCTGGCTTTGACTTTGACCACGGGTGGGCCCTGGTTGACTCCCCTGAGTCAATGACAGGTGGGGCCCAGCCCTGTTAATTAAACATGTTTAGTTTTATTTAAACTTTAATTAAAATAATCACCCTGACATGCGGGACCCACTGTCAGGTTTGACCCAGACTTGTTCTGTTGACCTGCTGACGTCACACTGACGTCAGGCTGACGCAATAATGATTTTCTGGAATTATTCTAATATAGGAAATTCCAGAATATAATTTAAACTTCAAAAATTCATAACTTTTATTCTGTAACTCCAAATCAGACAAATGATATATGAAAAATGATCAGAAAAATCCAATCTATCCATCTGTACTACTTTCATGCATGACTAAACAAGTTAACTTGATGTTTAATGCAGAACAAGGAAAAGCACTTTAAAAGGCCATGGTTGAGTTTGAAATTTGAATCCTTGATTCAAATTTGTTCAAACCCTTCTGGTTTTAGTTGCATTAGCCCAACACACTCATATTGCTGTTTCATGCATGCATCATATTGTTGCACATTGTTTGGTAATGGTTGTGTATCGGTGTCCTTTGCGACAGGTTCTGCCTCCGAGGAGTACCGTGATTACCCTAACGAAGAACCGTATCAGTGCATCGAACCATCAGGCAAGCAACCAACCATTTGATCATATCGATACAATCCCATGTTCTCGCTCCTGCTCTCTTTTACTGCATTAAGACAACGCGTTTCAAACTGCTGTGTGCTACGGTAGTTGAACCCATTTCCTCTGCATGACCTGTCATTGCCACAGTAACTAGATGAAACCCACTAGCATGTGTAGGAGTTGATTGAGCCATATGTATGTGTTGTTCCTACCTTGCTATGCCTGTTATGCTTAGAGTCGTGTCAGGTCTGGTTCATCTGGGTGATGGGCTAGAGTGAAATGATTATGTCGGTAATGAGAGTGGTGTGGTGAACACGATTTGGTAAAGGTATCGATGAGAGGCCATGTAGGAGTACATGGTGGGTTGTTTCATTGAAGCCGACCTTAAGCACTGAGATCTGTATGTGTGATTTAAGAATCAACTACTACCATGCATTGGGCCCGAAACCAATGGACCCTCTCGACTTCTTATTCACCCTAGTTCTCCGTCCAGGAGTTGCAAGTAGTTTCTGGTGTTTGTAGCCTACTGGAGGCCGTGGACAGCGCTGACCGTAGGGGTGGGCTGTGATGCGGTAGGTACGTGGCCGGGTGTACCGAATACCCGTTAGGTATCTCGGGAACCCTGTTCACATCGTTCGGGGCCGTATGGGAAACCTCGGCCGGACTCCTTGCGGATGGAACCTGAATAGGCGATAAACCTGGACTGGAGGCTTAGGTGATTAGGTAGGTCGTGGCCGACACCCACGTTGGGCTTCCGCTTGAAGGTTGCCGAGTACATGTCGTGTAAACGACGGTAAGTGGTGAGAGCGTGTATGAAGAAGTACACCCCTGCAGGGTTAACATGATCTATTCGAATAGCCGCGTCCGCGGTAAAGGACTACTTGGTTGCCTATACAGTTCATAGACAAGTAAATGGAAACTACTAAAAGCCTCAAGATAAGTGTGAGTGCCGAGGATGGCTCTTCCGTAGGAAGACGGAGGCGGATCCTCGGTAGTGTATTGAAGTGGTGAGTAGTGGACTCGTGTGCGCAAAACCATTTCAAGTTGAGGTATCGTAGGATAGTCTAGCCAAGAGTCAAAGCTGGCTTGCTGCAATAACTCCACCAACCCTTCTTGATAATGTGCATGTATGTAGGATCTGATGTAAGTCTTGCTGAGTACCTTTGTACTCATGTTGCTATAATTTACATTTTACAGAAGACGCTGCAACCCCTTCTGATGGGTTCTACGTAGACGTTGACATCAACGAGTAGTCTAAAGGCCCAGGTGGTGATCCTGAGCTTATGAAGGACCACGTAGTATAGCTAGGCTTTCCAAGCCTCTTTTATTTTACTAGTTGTCTGTACTGAGACAAGTTACTTCCGCTGCTGGTTTGTATGACTGTATGACTTGAATGTTGGGTCGTGAGACCCGTACCTTTGTGTATGTTATGTATGGCTCCCTGAGCCTTAAATAAAGTACTTGTGTCGTAGAGTCATGTTGTGATGCTTCGTTGTATTTGCACATATCGACCATATTGTGTGTATGATTGAAATGCTTGGTATGTGTGGGATCTGACTACCTAGTTGTTTATCTTTAGTAGCCTCTCTTACCGGAAAATGTCTCCTAGTGTTACCGCTGAGCCATGGTAGCTTGCTACTGCTCTGGAACACTTAGGTTGGCCGGCATGTGTCCTTCTTCGTTCCTGTGTCTGTCCCTTCGGGGAAATGTCACGCATTGAGTACCGGAGTCCTGTTAGCCCGCTACAGCCCAGTTTACCGGAGTCCTGCTAGCCCAGTGCTACAGCCCGGACCCACTTGCTGATGACCGACACGTTCGAAGCTGGGTCATGGATGCCTGTCCCTGTAAGTCTGTGCCACTTTGGGTTTACGACTAGTCATGTCAGCCCGGGCTCCTTATCATATAGATGCTAGCGACACTATCATATACGTGAGCCAAAAGGCGCAAACGGTCCCGGGCAAAGGTAAGACGACACCCGTGGGGATACCGTGCGTGAGGCTGCAAAGTGATATGAGGTGTTACCGGCTAGATCGATGTGACATCGAGTCGGGGTCCTGACAGCGTTGGTATCAGAGCCGGACTGCCTGTAGGTTCTCCAAGCCAAACTGGTTGATGTTGAGTCTAGAAATTCTTTAGTTATATGTAGGGGAATTGTTTGTGGGTTGGAACGTAAGGCTCTTTTTACTCCTTTATCTTATGACATTCTGATCTGAGTCAGTCTATTCTTCCACCGGGGGTTAAGGAATTAGGATCTATTCTCTCTATTAGGTTCACGTGTTACTAATCAGTAGTACCTTATAGGTTTGATGGATACAAGCCTAGTTCAGTTCTACTACCACATTATGTTGCTAGGATGGACTCAGAACTTGATATGATGATGTTGAGTGTGTATGTAATCCTTTGTCAAATGTCTAAAAATCCTTCTTGAGCATTTACAGCTGTTATGCTGCCGAAATCTTGCTAGAAATTCTAATGCCTTTGCATTATGATTGTGCTTTCAGATGGCCACTCGCGACCTCAATCAAGTGGTTCGCCTGACTCGATGCCTAGATGTACCCGGCCATACTGCCATGTTGGTCAGGGTAATGACCGAGGCTGGATACCGCTGGTATCCTGAGTACACGGTCGAAGAGCAATTTCGGGACTTCAATCAAAGCCAGTATCTCTGCACTGTCAGGATATTTCCATCTTATCCTGGATCCACCGAGCCCCTTCACTGCTCCTATGGACTCGGGGTTACTATTGAGATGGTTGTGCAGGACGCCGCCTACTCTATGATGACCATCATGCGAGTCAGATCTGGTCTATTTCGGGACTCTGATTTCCGGTGTATGCCAGGATCACTTCCGGGAGCACAAGGGTATCTCCAGGCTATCTATGCTGACCCCACCCAGGAGGATTCATGGACTCGCACCACTGCTGAGATGCTCGAGGATAAGGACCATGAAAATCGGGCCTTGAGGTTAGAGCTCTTCAATACCCGTGCTGACCACTGGGCCACTTTGACTCGGTTTGCACCGGCGGTGCAAGCTGGATATTCGGATATGCGCGATCTCTATCCTGTGAGATCTGCTCTGCCAGACGTGATGGGTTGGCGTGATGTAGGAGGCATCACCCCACCTCGCGGTCCCCGCAGGCCACCGTCTGTTGGTCCCCGACCTCATCCTAGCCCCTATGGTCCACAAGCTCCGCGAGATCGTCTGTTTCCGGATGATCATGTTGAGCTTCCAGGCTATGGAGGTGACTTCTACGAGGACTACTACGGATCGGTCTGAGTTAGTGGTAGTATCACTAGTTCGTGATAGCTGTGTCGTCTATCGTCCTGCGTGACTCGTGGGATATGACCTAGTTTGTACTCTTTCCGGAGATGTAGAAAAACAATGTATAGGAGCTTGGGATGCCTCCGATAAGATGTAATCCTCTTTTCACCGTAATAGTACTTTGTTTGGTCTTGTACTAAACCCTGTATGGTGTGTATGACGATGGAATAAAGAAGCAGTTTCTGTATCTACCATGTCATACGGATGATCATCTTGCATTTCGAGTTATTCCTTACATTCTGTATCCTATGTCGGAATTTTATCATTCTGACTAAATCATTGTCTTGTTTACCTAGGATGGTCAACACGCGCACTAACCCTGCTCCTCAAGAGCAGGCCGAAGGCAGTGAAGTCAGGGATGCAAATCTGCCTCATCCCCCTTCCCTAGCCGAGGTTATGATGAAAGCTGAGAGAAACAAGTGGGAGACCAACAGTTTGTTGGAGCGTATTGAACAGAACACGGCACACCATCAGAGGACTAATGTGGTGTCACTCAGTGATTTTATTAAATTACATCCACCCACGTTCCACCACTCCGTCGAGCCTCTCGACGCTGATGACTGGCTTCGCAGTATCTCTCACAAACTGCGTTCCGCGCTGGTAGCGGAGGCTGACAAGGTCACCTTTGCTGCATATCATCTTGAAGGCCCCGCCAGTCTATGGTGGGAGAATTATGGAGCTATGCGCCCAGTGGGTCATGTTACTACTTGGGCTGAATTCAGCGAGGCTTTCCGTGAACATCACATTCCGGAGGGTCTCATGGACCGTAAACGTGAGGAATTTTGCAATTTCACCCAAGGCCGACTCTCTGTGGATGCTTACAGCAGGGAGTTTGGTAACCTCGCACGATATGCAACCGAGGAAGTTTCAACTGACGCCAAGAAGCAAGCAAGGTTCCGTAAGGGACTTAGTCCTGAGCTTTGCCGCGACCTCCGTCTGCATGAGTACACATCTTTTTAGAAACTTGTCAACAAGGCCATCAGTGCTGAAACTGGTCAGACTGATTATGACGCAACACGCAAGCATGGCCGTGACATGGGTTCCTCATCCGGTGCTGGTCCTCAGAAGCGCCGCGTGTGGGTGCCCAACACCGCCCTGCCACCCAGGTTCACACCGAGGCCATCTTTCCAGGCGCCTCGCCCTGTTCAACAGTCTGCACCAGCCAAGCCCTATGGGGGTCCAACCAACAATGCTCCCCCACGTACCAGCTCCGTGACCTGTTTCAAGTGTGGGGAATCTGGCCACTATATGCGTGAGTGTCCCCAGACCAACCCCAACCAGTCTGCTAAAGCTGTTGGCCGTGGCAAGCCGACAGGAAAAGTATTCCACGCCAAGCCGGTCACCGCTTCACGTGGCCATGTCAACTGTATCTCTGCCAAAGAAGCTCAAGAAGATCCCAACGTCGTTCTCGGTACGCTCCTTGTTAATTGCCACCCGGCATCTGTTCTTTTCGATACAGGAGCCTCTCATTCATTTATATCCGAGAACTATGCTCGTTTGCATAACACTGCATTCTGTGACATGCCATCCACTATGGAAATTTCTACTCCTGGGTCTAGATGGCAGACCTCTAGGGTAAGTTATGGAAATGAAATCCAAGTCGACAGACTTGTTTTTCTTGCATCTTTGATAGCTCTCAAATCTTCAGATATTAATATCATTTTGGGTATGGACTGGATGTCAGCTCATCATGCCAAAATTGATTGCTTCTCTAGGACTGTTCAACTCACTCATCCTTCGGGGAAGATAGTCAATGTCTTGACCCGATTAGCCAAGCGACAATTATATTCTCTTAACGCCAGCCCTTTGCCAGACCTTGAGGACGTTCCGGTAGTCCGTGACTTCCCGGATGTCTTCCCAGAGGAATTGCCAGGTGTTCCACCTGACAGGGATGTCGAGTTCGTAATAGACCTCATCCCAGGAACCGTGCCGATTGCTAGAAGACCCTATAAGATGGCACCCCTAGAACTAGCCGAGCTTAAGAAACAACTCGATGAGTCCTTGAAAAAGGGTTTCATCCGACCTAGTTCATCTCCGTGGGCTTGCCCCGTCCTATTCGTCAAGAAGAAGGATGGTACAGACCGGATGGTTGTGGATTATCGACCTGTCAATTTGGTCACAATCAAGAACAAATATCCGCTCCCCAGGATCAACGACCTATATGATCAGCTCGATGGATCCTCAGTCTTCTCCAAGATGGATTTGAGGTTGGGCTACCATCAAATCAAAATCAGAAACGGGGACATTCCTAAAACGGCCTTTGTTACTCGTTATGGCCAGTACGAGTACACCGTCATGTCCTTCGGCTTAACCAACGCTCCAGCCACCTTCTCTCGGTTAATGAACTCAATCTTCATGGAGTATTTGGATAAATTCATCGTGGTTTACCTCGATGATATACTCATCTACTCCAAGAACGAGGAAGAACATGCCGAACATCTAAGGCTAGTGTTGAAGAAACTTTGAGAGCATCGCCTTTATGCCAAATTTTCTAAATGTGAATTCTGGTTGTCAGAAGTGACCTATTTGGGTCATGTAATATCTGGAAAAGGTATTGCTGTTAACCCTGAGCGAGTACAAGCCGTCCTTAATTGGACTCCACCTGAATCGGTCAAGCAAGGTCGGAGTTTTCTGGGCTTAGCGAGCTATTGCCGTCGCTTCGTCGAAAACTTCTCCAAAGTTGCCAAACCTCTAACCGAACTCCTCAAGAAAGATAAGAAGTTCGAATGGACTCCACAATGTGAGCACAGCTTTCAGGAACTGAAAAGACGCCTGACTTCTGCTCCCGTACTGGTACCGCCAGACTTCTCCAAGGACTTTGTTATCTACTGCGATGCCTCGCGACAAGGACTAGGTTGCATTCTCATGCAAGATCGACACGTAATTGCCTACGCTTCACGGCAATTGCACCCACATGAGGAGAATTATCCTACTCATGATCTAGAGCTTGCAGCCGTAGTCTATGCACTTAAGACCTGGCGACATTACCTCCTCGGTAATCGTTGCGAAATATTCACTGATCACCAAAGTCTGAAGTACATTTTCACCCAACCGGATTTAAATCTCAGGCAAAGACGTTGGGTTGAGTTGATCACAGACTTCGACTTAGGAATAACCTACACCCCAGGGAAAGCCAACGTCATGGCTGATGCGCTAAGTCGTAAATCTTATTGTAACAACCTAATGTTACAACAAAGTCAACCGCTTCTCCATGAGGAATTTCGGAAGCTTAACCTTCACATTGTTCCTCAAGGTTTTCTTTCCACCTTGGTGGCAAAACCTACCCTTACGGATCAGATTATCAAAGCACAGAAGGTAGATCCGGGAATCTCCCGCATCAAGAGAAACATCAAGAAAGGAATTGCGAATTGTTTCTCCATTAATGATCAAGGGGTCGTATACTTCGGGAATCGACTAGTGGTTCCCAAAGTGCGAAACCTGAGGCGATTGATTCTTAAGGAAGCTCATGAATCTCCTCTCACCATTCATCCCGGTAGTACTAAGATGTATCAGGACCTACGCCAGAGGTTCTGGTGGACTAGGATGAAGAGAGAAATTGCTCAGTATATTGCTAATTGCGACGTCTGTCGTCGTGTAAAAGCAGAGCATCAACGGCCTGCTGGCACCCTTCAACCCTTAGCTATTCCTGAATGGAAATGGGATAAAATTGGTATGGACTTCATTACCGGTTTTCCCAGGGCCAAGAGAGGGAATAATGCTATCTTCGTCGTTGTTGATCGTCTTTCCAAAGTAGCCCATTTCCTACCTGTTCGTGAGAGTATAACTGCTAGTCAATTGGCAGACTTATACATCTCCCGTATAGTGTCTCTCCATGGTGTTCCTTTGGAAATTAACTCGGATCGAGGAAGTCTTTTCACCTCTCGATTTTGGGAAAGCTTCCAAAATACTATGGGAACCCGTCTCTCCTTTAGCACCGCCTTCCACCCTCAGTCGAGTGGTCAAGTGGAACGCGTCAACCAGATTCTAGAAGACATGCTTCGAGCCTCTGTTATCTCATTCGGAATGGATTGGGAGAAGTGCCTTCCATTTTCCGAATTCGCTTACAACAACAGCTATCAATCTAGCTTGGGTAAAGCCCCTTTTGAAGTTCTCTATGGACGACGGTGTCGAACACCCCTTAACTGGTCAGAGACCGGGGAAAGACAATTCTTTGGCCCGGATATGATTCAGGAAGCAGAAGAACAAGTTCGCATCGTTCGTGAAAAGTTGAAAACAGCCCAATCCCGTCAAAAGAGTCAATATGACCGAAAACATAAGGCTATGACTTTCGAGGTTGACGAGAAGGCTTATCTTCGGGTCACCCCTCTGAAGGGAACCCATCGTTTCGGTATCAAAGGCAAATTGGCTCCTCGTTACATTGGACCCTTTCGCATTCTCGCCAAACGAGGAGAAGTTGCCTACCAATTGGAACTACCTCCGCACCTCTCCAGAGTCCACGATGTCTTCCACGTTTCTCAACTCAGGCGTTGCTTCTCGGATCCTATCCGTGGAGTGGACCACGAAACGCTTGATCTCCAAGATAATCTTACATATCGAGAGTACCCCATTCGTATCCTCGATCAGGCCGAGCGTACCACCCGACGTCATAATATCAAGTTTCTCAAAGTACAATGGTCGCACCATTCTGAGGATGAAGCAACATGGGAAAGGGAGGATCGTCTTCGACTCGAGTATCCCACCCTCTTCCCGGAGGAACCCAAATCTCGGGACGAGATTCTTTTGAGTGGGGGTGAGTTGTCACATCCTAGTTAGCCATGCATTAGAGTGTTGCATCATGTTTACTTTTTCATCAGAAACCTGAAATGGGGATGACAGAACCCCCAGTCCCCTCTGAAACCAATTAGGGTTTACTAAAAACATTTTCAATGAACCTGAAATGCCCTTCTAAAATGCCCATCATTTTTGTCTTGGTTCAGAACCTCTGCCAAAAGTGGTGCACATTTTCCTAGGCCATCCTAGGGTTTTTGAATTAAATCATAAATATTTGAATTTGGGCATTTAAAATTATATAAAATATTTAAATGCTCAAATATCTCCAAACTAAAATGTTTCATGTTGGAAATAATCCAACTATGGACCAGGAGTAGTTTGGTGATTTTTGAAGTTGCCTAGGTATTTTATTAAATTCAACAAAGTTGCAGAAGTATTAAAAAACAGAAAACAGAAGAAAATGGAAAAAACCTACCTGTCGCCCAGCACCGGCCCACCTGCCGGCCCAGCCCAGCACCGCGCCAGCGAGCTGCTTGCGGCCAGGCAGGCAGGCAGGTGCTCGACGGCGAGCACCGCATGGGTGCCACGCACCTTCTCGCTGCCTCGCCGCCTCCCTCGCCCGGCTAACGCCGTGGATCGGCCTCCCTCTCTCCCCCGAACCCCCCAGACACCCCCTCTCCTCTCCAGCTCCTCCCCCTCGCACGCCCCAGCCATGGCCGACGCCATCGCCGCCACCCCCTCGCCGTAGCCACGCCCTCCGTCCACCCCACGCCGTGCCACCGTGTCCAGGAGCTCCACCGCCGTCCACTTCATCGAGCTAGCCGAGCCCCGTGTGCTCGTGCGGCCCGAGACCACCGCACCGACCTCGCCCGAGCTCACCGTCGCCGGAGATCCCCTTCAACGCCGTCGCCGCCTCAGCTCGTCCCCGACCTCGCCAGTGGCCTCTACGGGAGCGCTGTGAGCCTAGCTACTCCTCCGACCCTCTCTCTCTCATTCCTGAGCCGTGTAGCCACCGCACGAGGATCACACGCCCGCACCGCCGCGGATCTCGTCGCCGACGTGCTTCCGGTCACACTCCGGCCACAAGATGGTGTCCATCTTACTCACCGAGTCCCGCAGCACCTAGCTAGCAACTCCACGAGCCTCACCGACCCCTCTAGCGCCAAGTTCATCTTCGACCGAACCCCGGTGGCCGCCAAAGTCGTCGCCGGCGCCAACTCCGGCCACCCCGAACCCAACGAACTCCACCAAGAGCTGCGGCTTGTCCTCAGCTCCACTCCGGTGGTCTCCGCGGCCCATTTGGTGGCCGAAATGGCCAAAACCACTCCCGCCGCCGCGTCGGGCTCGCCGGCGGCTAAACGCCAGCGTCGCTGGCTTTGACTTTGACCACGGGTGGGCCCTGGTTGACTCCCCTGAGTCAATGACAGGTGGGGCCCAGCCCTGTTAATTAAACATGTTTAGTTTTATTTAAACTTTAATTAAAATAATCACCCTGACATGCGGGACCCACTGTCAGGTTTGACCCAGACCTGTTCCGTTGACCTGCTGACGTCACACTGACGTCAGGCTGACGCAATAATGATTTTCTGGAATTATTCTAATATAGGAAATTCCAGAATATAATTTAAACTTCAAAAATTCATAACTTTTATTCTGTAACTCCAAATCAGACAAATGATATATGAAAAATGATCAGAAAAATCCAATCTATCCATCTGTACTACTTTCATGCATGACTAAACAAGTTAACTTGATGTTTAATGCAGAACAAGGAAAAGCACTTTAAAAGGCCATGGTTGAGTTTGAAATTTGAATCCTTGATTCAAATTTGTTCAAACCCTTCTGGTTTTAGTTGCATTAGCCCAACACACTCATATTGCTATGTTTCATGCATGCATCATATTGTTGCACATTGTTTGGTAATGGTTGTGTATCGGTGTCCTTTGCGACAGGTTCTGCCTCCGAGGAGTACCGTGATTACCCTAACGAAGAACCGTATCAGTGCATCGAACCATCAGGCAAGCAACCAACCATTTGATCATATCGATACAATCCCATGTTCTCGCTCCTGCTCTCTTTTACTGCATTAAGACAACGCGTTTCAAACTGCTGTGTGCTACGGTAGTTGAACCCATTTCCTCTGCATGACCTGTCATTGCCACAGTAACTAGATGAAACCCACTAGCATGTGTAGGAGTTGATTGAGCCATATGTATGTGTTGTTCCTACCTTGCTATGCCTGCTATGCTTAGAGTCGAGTCAGGTCTGGTTCATCTGGGTGATGGCTAGAGTGAAATGGTTATGTCGGTAATGAGAGTGGTGTGGTGAACACGATTTGGTAAAGGTATCGATGAGAGGCCATGTAGGAGTACATGGTGGGTTGTTTCATTGAAGCCGACCTTAAGCACTGAGATCTGTATGTGTGATTTAAGAATCAGCTACTACCATGCATTGGGCCCGAAACCAATGGACCCTCTCGGCTTCTTATTCACCCTAGTTCTCCGTCCAGGAGTTGCAAGTAGTTTCTGGTGTTTGTAGCCTACTGGAGGCCGTGGACAGCGCTGACCGTAGGGGTGGGCTGTGATGCGGTAGGTACGTGGTCGGGTGTACCGAATACCCGTTAGGTATCTCGGGAACCCTGTTCACATCGTTCGGGGCCGTATGGGAAACCTCGGCCGGACTCCCTGCGGATGGAACCTGGATAGGCGATAAACCTGGACTGGAGGCTTAGGTGGTTAGGTAGGTCGTGGCCGACACCCACGTTGGGCTTCCGCTTGAAGGTTGCCGAGTACATGTCGTGTAAACGATGGTAAGTGGTGAGAGCGTGTATGAAGAAGTACACCCCTGCAGGGTTAACATGATCTATTCGAATAGCCGCGTCCGCGGTAAAGGACTACTTGGTTGCCTATACAGTTCATAGACAAGTAAATGGAAACTACTAAAAGCCTCAAGATAAGTGTGAGTGCCGAGGATGGCTCTTCCGTAGGAAGACGGAGGCGGATCCTCGGTAGTGTATTGAAGTGGTGAGTAGTGGACTCGTGTGCGCAAAACCATTTCAAGTTGAGGTATCGTAGGATAGTCTAGCCAAGAGTCAAAGCTGGCTTGCTGCAATAACTCCACCAACCCTTCTTGATAATGTGCATGTATGTAGGATCTGATGTAAGTCTTGCTGAGTACCTTTGTACTCATGTTGCTATAATTTACATTTTATAGAAGACGCTGCAACCCCTTCTGATGGGTTCTACGTAGACGTTGACATCAACGAGTAGGCTAAAGGCCCAGGTGGTGATCCTGAGCTTATGAAGGACCACGTAGTATAGATAGGCTTTCCAAGCCTCTTTTATTTTACTAGATGTCTGTACTCAGACAAGTTACTTCCGCTGCTGGTTTGTATGACTGTATGACTTGAATGTTGGGTCGTGAGACCCGTACCTTTGTGTATGTTATGTATAGCTCCCTGAGCCTTAAATAAAGTACTTGTGTCGTAGAGTCATGTTGTGATGCTTCGTTGTATTTGCACATATCGAGCATATTGTGTGTATGATTGAAATGCTTGGTATGTGTGGGATCTGACTACCTAGTTGTTTATCTTTAGTAGCCTCTCTTACCGGGAAATGTCTCCTAGTGTTACCGCTGAGCCATGGTAGCTTGCTACTGCTCTGGAACACTTAGGCTGGCCGGCATGTGTCCTTCTTCGTTCCTGTGTCTGTCCCTTCGGGGAAATGTCACGCATTGAGTACCGGAGTCCTGTTAGCCCGCTACAGCCCGGTTTACCGGAGTCCTGCTAGCCCAGTGCTACAGCCCGGACCCACTTGCTGATGACCGACACGTTCGAAGCTGGGTCATGGATGCCTGTCCCTGTAAGTCTGTGCCACTTTGGGTTTACGACTAGTCATGTCAGCCCGGGCTCCTTATCATATGGATGCTAGCGACACTATCATATACGTGAGCCAAAAGGCGCAAACGGTCCCGGGCAAAGGTAAGGCGACACCCGTGGGGATACCGTGCGTGAGGCCGCAAAGTGATATGAGGTGTTACCGGCTAGATCGATGTGACATTGAGTCGGGGTCCTGACACCCTGCCCCTCCTTATATATGTTGGAGGGGCGGGTTACATGTGGAGTCCTATTAGGATAAGGACTAATCTACCTCTAATACAAATCGGATACAAGTCCGGGTCTTCCTTGTAAAGTAAATATTCCTCACGCCCTTTTCTCTTAAACCGGCCCACCATAGCATGATCCGGCCTTCCATAAACCGCCCGTTGGGCCACCGGGTTTTCTCGCTCCTCTGACCCGCCTGCCGGATTACCAATGAACCGTAAACCGCCATGTCCAAGTGGGTTGCCAGTGAATCGCCAAACTCTAGCCGGGTCATACATCCGGCGGTTTATACCGCGGGGTATATCCCTGACATTAGCCCCCAGTTTAATTTGGATTCATCCATGTTAAACTGATCTGCAACAAGAACAAATTTGTCAGATTGTGCTCCGGTTTAAGAATTCTTTTGAACTGGTATCTGATCATTCTGAAGTTCTTGTCATTTCCTTCTTCTAGAAAATCCGGGTCAATAAACAGCTTCATACTCAATTTGCTGACATTAGTTTCTCACAGAGAAATATTGTGAAGAATAATCCACTTGAATCGGCTTTCAAAGCGTCAGTTTAAGAAATTTTGGTCTTGAAATACTCATCTGAAATTCATCTGGTTTGAAGATGTAGAACTTGCCGGTTTATGATTACCACCGTTGTCGGGTTATAAAAACTGATAATTCCGGGTCATGATTGTTCCCAACACCGGTTTAATCTGGTTTACTCCAAACTGAAAATTTGGAAGATACTTCTCCCTTATATCCATATTACCTGTAGCCCCCAAGTATTGAACAAAACAAAGTTATGGTTTAAGACTTGCTTCAATATCAATACTGCCACTTTTGAAGAAATCCATGTTGTTCATCCCAGTCACTAGTGAAAACTGAATACTCCATACTATGTAGCCCCCAAGTGCCGGGTTGTCATGCTTGCAGCAACCTGGGACTTGTAATTGTCTTATACTCATAAAACCTTCAACCAGTGTAGCCCCCAAGGGTCGGGTCATTATGCAATAATGAGCAGGGACTTTGTAAATATAATCATGTAATCTTTGAACAGCAACGGTGTAGCCCCCATCGTGGGACTTGAATCCACGTCCACAAGGTTAAGAGCCTTGTGCTTTACCAACTGAGTAGTGGACCCTTCAATATAATGAATAAAAAGCTTTGTACCTTCAACTGTTGACAGGAGCAATTGGTAGCCCCCAAGGGCCGGCTCATTATAATGTGATGAGTCGGGTCTTCAATAATATGAACAAAGAATGACTTTGCATTAGCCCCCAAGTGTCATGGTGCATGCTTGCAGCGACATGAGACTTGCATGTAATCTTAATTTGAATAATGTAGCCCCCAAGTGCCGGGTCGTGAGCCTGCAGCAACTCGGGACTATTCCTTCCATTGTAGAATAAATCATATCCTTTGATAAAATAATAACTGTTGCGCTAAAGAGACTTTGAAAACTCAATAATACCGGTTACTAATAACCATAAAAATCCAGCCATGTTGGCTATTCAAGATAATGTAATCCGGTATGAAAAATTCATCCAATATCATAATGAAAATTCAGCCAAATTTGGCTATTTGAATAATATAACCCAATCATTTATAAGCGCATGATTCCAATGGCGCAATCCAAATATATACTGGCGACGTATAGTCCAAAACCAGGCCGGTTTAATAAACTCTGGATAATTTCCCATGATACACTGGCGACTTATCGTCTTAAAGCCAGGCCGGCTTAATAAACACCGGATAATTTCCCATGATATACTGGCGACTTATTGTCTTAAAGCCAGGCCGGTTTAATAAACACCGGATAATTTATAATCATGCTTTATTCAACTTGTCTCTGCATACAACAAGTTTAAAGTGTCCTGGCAGTTTACCGCCGGACGGGTCATAATGCCCAACATATAACCCAGGTTTATAACCAAGGCTGCACTTAAGAATAATCAATGAAATATATCATACCTGTGATATTGAATCACATCATTGGTTTACCAATTTTTTGTAGTAAGAGTAATAACCCCAATCTTGAGTAATGATTACTCCTTTCATACTGTGCCGGTTGATGATAAACCGTACCTGGTTGTGATAAACACCGGTTTAACCATATATAATACTGGCGACTTGTAGTCAAACCAGACCGGGCTGATAGTCTCCGGATTTAAAGGGGGATCAAAAATCATTGGCTAAACCGGAAAAAATATGCTTGTTGACATAAAAGAAATCCAACAAAAGCAAAGAACGAACAAACCATGAAAACAACATGGAAACAAAGGCAATGATAAAAACCATTTGCAAAAATATGCTATACTGAGTTGTTCAGATGGTATTACCATGGTCGGACAGGATCAAGGCCCCCAATAGGAGTGACAATGATTCAAGTCAGCCAGGTCCCCAAATGACTCGTGGCATATATGCCAGATCAAGAGGCGTGGCAATGGTTCGGGCCCGACCATGCCCCCAAGTGATTTTGTGGCCTTAGGCCGACCAAGAGGCGTGACTGGTTCAGACTTGACCAAGTCCCCAAATGATCTGGTGGCTGTCGCCTATCAAAGGGTGTTCGTTGGTTCGGACACGACCAAGGCCCCCAGTGATATATAAAAAACAAATGTCAAGGGGTAAACCGGAGGCCGCTTTAAACAGAATCACTCCGTGTAACCTCGCATGATGAGAAAGACAGAGACCCCGCTTTATGAAGCAGAAGCACCCATGTGATCAATAATATGTTAGGCCAATAAAGCAGGATACCCATGTTTGAACCGCGCATCATGGCAGCAGGTTCTCTTTGTCACCTTTTTAACTTATTGCAAGAGATAAATCCTTCTTGAACCGGACATTAAACCGTATATTGAGAGCGTCAGAGCTTTGCAAGAGATAGTTTCCTCTTAAACCGGATTATAAACCGGAAGCACCACTGTGAGCCGGAAATTTCCTGATGGCCCTTTAAATTTTGCACCAATATGGCGGTTTAGGGTCCTGTATTAGATAATTTTGCAAGCCGGAGTAATTGCTCTTTTTAAAGAAAGCGATATCTAATATAAAAATATAATGGATGGACTTCACCTGATATGTCAGGCCAGTTAATATCCACCGCGGGGTTATAAGTCAGCACAGACAAGAGAGTCGGCCGCGGCATTGTTGATGTTGTCCGGACTGCAGGGGCGGCGGTTTGTGTTCCGGTTCATCAGTGTGATGCACAGATGCCGGTGTAAAACAGCTAGCGCGCGCCAGTAGGGCATCACTTTTATAGTGAGCACGTGTCCTGTATAAAAAGATATAGGCCAGAGTAATTGCTCTTTTTAAAGAAAACAACAAAAAATAATATATAAAAATTTACTGGATTGATTTCACCTGATATGTCAGGCCAGAAATTATCCACTGCAGAGTTGATGATCATCACGGTGAAGCTGAAACCAATCACGGCTGAGTCGGTCGCGGGAGAAGACAGATTAGCCAGCCGCGGCGTTGTAAGCCGGTGCGGTCGGACGAGTCAATCACAGGAGCGGTAAGCCACGCGGACGCCGAGTCGGCCGCGGGGGCGGACGGGTAAGTTGTCCATCACATTATAAGTCAGCGCAGACGTGTGAGCCGGCCGTGAGAGTGGACGGGCAAGTCGTCCATGGCATTGTAAGGCGGCGCTGCGAATGACGACCACGACACGAAGTCTTGCTTCTCGTATGTGTTGTATGCTGGAGTACGTGAGATTGCATTGACCCACTTGGTATCTTGGCTCCACGTGATGTAATGAGAGCGGATCAATCTTTCTTTTTTAATCAATAAATTCTTTGAGAACCCTGTTGGAGTTTCACGTGAGGCAGTACTAATCCAAAACACCTTTGTATGCCCGAGCAGTCCCCACCGTGATCGCCTGAAGGCATGCATCGCAGGTGCTGGCTGCATGGAGTTAATTGGCTTCGACAGCGGCCAGGGGCTAGATGCTGACTGTGGTGACAAGCGGATCAAGACGCGGCAGCAGAAGAGGTTGCAGGAGCCTGCTCAGAGGCGGAGACCGTAGCCCAGCTCCGTGTCGCGGTCAGTCGTACGAAACCGCATCCGTGTTTTCCTCTGGGTCGTTGACTCTCCCTTTTTTAATGGTGAATAAGGCAGTCGCATCTTTGCGTAAACAAGTCGTACTCTGAGACAATCTCTTGGCTGAATCTGGACAATAATTGGCCATACTAGCACTCTCCAAAAAAATTTCCAATATCTCCTGTCCGATGCTGCCGCAGTATAGCACTGTTGTCTTGAATTATTTTTCCTCATGGCTGGTAGGCCATTACCATAAATTCACTTGTAACATCCGATCTGATCATCTTGTTCTTTTTTTTTTTTGCTTGGATGTAGTGATCTTCTTCTAGTTTCCTTTCTGAACAGACCATAATGGATTGGGTCTAGTGCGCTTCTGGATTTTACTCATCGTTGGTTTGTAGTAGCAGGCGTTTGACCACCGTAAACCGGATCAAACCATACGGTTCATCCGCAGCGGTTTTCCTTCCTCCTGTCAATCCCAAGCTTTCTCGATCCCTGGGGAGATCCCTCCAAGAACTCAACACCACCGTGCGCGAGCCCCACGGTGGGCGCCAACTGTCGTGGATTTGTCACGGCAGATGTCCTTGTGTAAGGACTTAGTCGCGAGGCCAACGCATCTATGTGGTAGCTTGAGAGGGGTTGAGTGGGATGAGAGACGCAGGGCGGATCAACACCACAGACGAGGATTTAGACAGCTTCGGGCCCCGGGAAACATCATCCGGTAAAAACCCTACATGCTGTTTGAGGCTAGGTCTCATTATCATCACGAGGGAGTCGCCGTAAACCGGACTCTCCTCTTTGTGTCTAGCCCTAAGATTGTTTCTTCTTGCTTGTAGCTTGCCCTAACTTGTCCCCCTTTGGGGAGCCCTGCCCCTCCTTATATATGTTGGAGGGGCGGGTTACATGTGGAGTCCTATTAGGATAAGGACTAATCTACCTCTAATACAAACCGGATACAAGTCCGGGTCTTCCTTGTAAAGTAAATATTCCTCACGCCCTTTTCTCTTAAACCGGCCCACCATAGCATGATCCGGCCTTCCATAAACCGCCCGTTGGGCCACCGGGTTTTGTCGCTCCTCTGACCCGCCTGCCGGATTACCAATGAACCGTAAACCGCCGTGTCCAAGTGGGTTGCCAGTGAATCACCAAACTCTAGCCGGGTCATACATCCGGCGGTTTATACCGCGGGGTATATCCCCGACAGATGGGATCTGACGGGAACAAAAGGTTGCGGCAGTGAAAAAGTGTTTTCATGGATGCTTCTGCTAGTTTGGGGATATTTGTGAATATATAGGACAAAGAAGTAGGTCGGTGGAGTCACGGGGGGGCACAAGGCAGGGGGCGCGCCCTTCCCCCCTTGTGGCCGCGTCGTGGCTCTTCTGACTTGATCTCCAAGTCTCCTGGGTGTCTTCTGGTCCAAAAAAAATCATCGCGAAGGTTTTATTCCATTTGGACTCCGTTTGGTATTCCTTTTCTGCGAAGCTCAAAAACAAGAAAAAAGCAGAAACTGGCACTGGGCTCTAGGTTAATAAATTATTCCCAAAAATAATATAAAATATCATATTAATATAAAACATCCAAACAGATAATATAATGGCATAGAACAAAAAAAATTATAGATACGTTGGAGACGTATCACACACTAAAGCTCCTCTCTGACTGCGGATGCATGCACGAGCTCCTCTCTGGCCGTGGATGTGCGGCAGCATGCAGCAGCCGCCGCCACACACGTGAGCTCGGGAGCCGGACGAGGCCATGGCCATGGGAGCTTTCGCGAGCGGCGCACAAGCGCGGTGGCCGTGCCATGGGTGCTTCTTCCGGCGGCTCCGGCGGCTATGGCGGCCGCAACCCGGCTGCGCGGCGGGTGGAAGGTGCGACGGCTGGCGGCGCTACGAGCGACAAGGTGCGGCAGATTTGAGCGTTTCCAGCAATACAACCAAAACGGTGCTTTAAGAACCGTGTTGTGCAGGCCCAACAATGTTTGCATATAATCAAGCAGCCCAACACCAAAAAGATGCTGCATACAACGGGCCTGGTTGAACTTTTGTGGGCAACCAAACGCATCCTAAGAGCATTTACAGTAGTGGACAGTAAATCGGACCCCTCAAACATCCACGGACACGTCCGACCGCGCCCACGGACAGTGACTAGTCACATCTTAAATTTACTCTTCTGCATTCAGACACCTTATACTAGAAACCTTAAATCCATACAAAAGCATGCAAACGATAACTTCACGTATGACGTAGATCAAATAACCTATACTACCCTAATCCTCATCGGAGATGTCCACTATGTCCGTGTCTGGCTCCGGGTACATGGGTGGCAGCCACAACTCTTGCTCCTGCGGCTCCTCCACGTCGGCCTCAGCATCCATCTCCGCTTCGACCTCGTCGCAGAGCGAGTCGGTCGTTGCCCGTTCATGCCGGATGAACTGCCGGTTAGCCTCCACATAGGCCTCATTCTGGATGGGCTCCAGGATGGCCTGCTGCTCCGCCATGTTGGCGGCTTGGGCGACCGCGAACTCCGCCTCCGCGTCCTTCATGTCGAAGCCCGGAGCCGGCGCCAGCTCCTGCTCCGGCTGCTCCACCTCATCCTCCTCGGATCGCCACCTCCGTCGGAGCCGGCTGCAGCTCCTCTCCCTCTTCCTCCTCCACCTCCTCGTCCCCCGGCTCCGGCGAGTCCAGAGGCAGCCCGACCGCAATGCGAGCAGCATGCGTAGCGTACCTCGCCCGGATCTCCTACTCGATCTGGTACCGGCGCTCCAGAGCCGGCATAACATACATGGTTATCTTTTGCCGAACCATGGCGTGACCGAAGAGCATGGGAAGAGCGGCAGAGCAGGAGAGAGGAGGTTTTCCCGTCGGGCGGCAAG